>NW_027254569.1:0-277582 GCF_044704955.1 Pristiophorus japonicus | reverse complement strand
GAGCCCCTCCGGGAGATGGGACATGTGCTGTGTGAGGGTCCTCCGGAAGATGGGGCATGTGCTGTGTGAGGGTCCTCCGGGAGATGGGACATGTGCTGTGTGAGGGTCCTCCGGGAGATGGGACATGTGCTCTGTGAGGGTCCTCCGGGAGATGGGACATGTGCTGTGTGAGGGTCCTCCAGAAGATGGGACATGTGCTGTGTGACGGTCCTCCGGGAGATGGGACATGTGCTGTGTGAGCACCTACGGGAGATGGGACATGTGCTGTGTGAGCCCCTCCGGGAGATGGGACATGTGATGTGTGAGGGTCCAACGGGAGATGGGACATGTGCTGTATGAGGGTCCTCCGGGAGATGGGACATGTGCTGTGCGAGGGTGCTCCGGGAGATCGGACATGTGCTGTGCGAGGGTCCTCCGGGAGAAGGGGCATGTGCTCTGTGAGCCACTCTGGGAGATGGGACGTGTGCTGTGCGAGGGTCCTCCGGGAGATGGGACTTGTGTTGTCTGAGCACCTTCGGGAGAGGGGACATGTGCTGTGTGAGGGTCCTCCGGGAGATGGGACATGTGCTGTGTGAGGGTCCTCCGGGATATGGGGCATGTGCTGTGTGAGCCCCTTCGGGAGATGGGACATGTGCTGTGTGAGCCCCTCCGGGAGATGTGACATGTGCTGTGTGAGCCCCTCCGGGAGATGGGACATGTGCTGTGTGAGCCCCTCCGGGAGATGGGACATGTGCTGTGTGAGGGTCTTCCGGGAGATGGGACATGTGCTGTGTGCCGGTCCTCCGGGAGATGGGACATGTGCTGTGTGAGGGTCCTCCGGAAGATGGGGCATGTGCTGTGTGAGGGTCCTCCGGGAGAAGGGACATGTGCTGTGTGAGCCCCTCCGGGAGATGGGACATGTGATGTGTGAGGGACCAACAGGAGATGGGACATGTGCTGTGTGAGGGTCATCCGGGAGAAGGGGCGTGTGCTCTGTGAGGTTCCTCCGGGAGAAGGGGCATGTGCTCTGTGAGCCACTCTGGGAGATGGGACGTGTGCTGTGCGAGAGTCCTCCGGGAGATGGGACATGTGCTGTGTGAGGGTCATCCGGGAGAAGGGACATGTGCTGTGTGAGCACCTCCGGGAGATGGGACATGTGCTGTGTGAGCCCCTCCGGGAGATGGGACATGTGCTGTGTGAGGGTCTTCCGGGAGATGGGACATGTTCTGCGTGTGGGTCTTCCGGGAGATGGGACATGTGCTGTGTGAGCCCCTCCGGGAGATGGGACATGTGCTGTGTGAGGGTCCTCCGGAAGATGGGGCATGTGCTGTGTGAGGTTCCTCCGGGAGATGGGACATGTGCTGTGCGAGGGTCCTCCGGGAGATGGGACATGTGCTCTGTGAGGGTCCTCCGGGAGATGGGACATGTGCTGTGTGAGGGTCCTCCAGGAGATGGGACATGAACTGTGTGACGGTCCTCCGGGAGATGGGACATGTGCTGTGTGAGGGTCCTCCGGAGAATGGGGCTTGTGCTGTGTGATGGTCCTCCGGGAGATGGGACATGTGCTGTGTGAGCCCCTCCGGGAGATGGGACATGTGATGTGTGAGGGTCCAACGGGAGATGGGACATGTGCTGTATGAGGGTCCTCCGGGAGATGGGACATGTTCTGTGTGAGGGTCCTCCGGGAGATGGTGCATGTGTTGTGCGAGCCACTCCGGGAGAGGGGACATGTGCTGGGTCAGCTCCTCTGGGCAATGGGACATGTGCTTTGTGAGGGTCCTCCGGGAGATGGGACATGAGCTGTGCGAGGGTCCTCCGGGAGATGGGACATGTGCCGTGTGAGCCCCTCCCTGAGATGGGACATGTTCTGTGAGGTTGTCCTCCAGGAGAAGGGACAGGTGCTGTGTGAGCCCCTCCGGGAGATGGGACATGTGCTGTGTGAGGGTCCTCCGGGAGATGGGACATGTTCTGCGTGAGGGTCTTCCGGGAGATGGGACATGTGCTGTGTGAGGTTCCTTCGGGAGATGGTACATATGCTGTGTGAGGGACCTCCGGGAGATAGGACATGTGCTGTGTGAGTCCCTCCGGGAGATGGGACATGTGATGTGTGAGGGTCCAACGGGAGATGGGACATGTGCTCTGTGAGGGTCCTCCGGGAGATGGGCCATGTGCTGTGCGAGGTTCCTCCAGGAGATGGGATATGTGCTGTGTGAGAGTCCTCCGGGAGAAGGGGCAGGTGCTCCGTGAGCCACTCTGGGAGATGGGACGTGTGCTGTGCGAGGGTCCTCCGGGAGATGGGACATGTGCTCTGTGAGGGTCCTCTGGGAGAAGGGGCAGGTGCTCTGTGAGCCACTCTGGGAGATGATACGTGTGCTGTGTGAGGGTCCAACGGGAGATGGGACATGTGCTCTGTGAGCCACTCTGGGAGATGGGACATGTGCTGTGTGAGCCCCTCCGGGAGATGGGACATGTGCTATGTGAGCCCCTCCAGGAGATGGGACATGTGCTGTGTGAGCCCCTCCGGGAGATGGGACATGTGCTTTGTGAGGTTCTTCCGGGAGATGGGACATGTTCTGCGTGAGGGTCTTCCGGGAGATGGGACATGTGCTGTGTGAGGGTCATCCGGGAGAAGGGACATGTGCTGTGTGAGCACCTCCGGGAGATGGGACATGTGCTGTGTGAGCCCCTCCGGGAGATGGGACATGTGCTGTGTGAGGGTCTTCCGGGAGATGGGACATGTTCTGCGTGTGGGTCTTCCGGGAGATGGGACATGTGCTGTGTGAGCCCCTCCGGGAGATGGGACATGTGCTGTGTGAGGGTCCTCCGGAAGATGGGGCATGTGCTGTGTGAGGGTCCTCCGGGAGATGGGACATGTGCTGTGTGATGGTCCTCAGGGAGATTGGACATGTGCTGTGTGAGTCCCTCCGGGAAATGGGACATGTGCTCTGTGAGGGTCCTCCGGGAGATGGGACATGTGCTGTGCGAGGGTCCTCCAGGAGATGGGACATGTGCTGTGTGAGGGTCCTCCGGGAAAAGGGGCAGGTGCTCTGTGAGCCACTCTGGGAGATGGGACGTGTGCTGTGCGAGGGTCCTCCGGGAGATGGGACATGTGCTGTGTGAGGGGCCTCCGGGAGATGGGACATGTGCTGTGAGAGCACCTCCGGGAGAGGGGACATGTGCTGTGTGAGCACCTACGGGAGATGGGACATGTGCTGCGAGAGCCCCTTCGGGATATGGGAGATGTGCTATGTGAGCTCCTCCGGGAGATAGGACATGTGCTGTGTGAGGGTCTTCCGGGAGATGGGACATGTTCTGTGTGAGGGTCTTCCGGGAGATGGGACATGTGCTGTGTGATGGTCCTCCAGGAGATGGGGCATGTGCTGTGTGAGCACCTACGGGAGATGGGACATGTGCTGCGAGAGCCCCTTCGGGAGATGGGAGATGTGCTATGTGAGCCCCTCCGGGAGATAGGACATGTGCTGTGTGAGGGTCTTCCGGGAGATGGGACATGTTCTGTGTGAGGGTCTTCCGGGAGATGGGACATGTGCTGTGTGACGGTACTCCGGGAGATGGGACATGTGCTGTGAGTGTGTCCTCCGGAAGATGGGGCATGTGCTATGTGAGGGTACACCGGGAGATGGGACAAGTGCTCTGTGAGCCACTCTGGGAGATGGGACGTGTGCTGTGCGAGGGTTTTCCGGGAGATGGGACATGTGCTATGTGAGCAGCTCCGGGATAGGGGACATGTGCTGTGTGAGGGTCCTCCGGGAGATGGGAAATGTGCTGTGTGAGGGTCCTCCGGGATATGGGGCATGTGCTGTGTGAGCCCCTTCGGGAGATGGGACATGTGCTGTGTGATGGTCCTCCAGGAGATGGGGCATGTGCTGTGTGAGCACCTACGGGAGATGGGACATGTGCTGCGAGAGCCCCTTCGGGAGATGGGAGATGTGCTATGTGAGCCCCTCCGGGAGATAGGACATGTGCTGTGTGAGGGTCTTCCGGGAGATGGGACATGTTCTGTGTGAGGGTCTTCCGGGAGATGGGACATGTGCTGTGTGACGGTACTCCGGGAGATGGGACATGTGCTGTGAGTGTGTCCTCCGGAAGATGGGGCATGTGCTATGTGAGGGTACACCGGGAGATGGGACAAGTGCTCTGTGAGCCACTCTGGGAGATGGGACGTGTGCTGTGCGAGGGTTTTCCGGGAGATGGGACATGTGCTATGTGAGCAGCTCCGGGATAGGGGACATGTGCTGTGTGACGGTCCTCCGGGAGATGGGAAATGTGCTGTGTGAGGGTCCTCCGGGATATGGGGCATGTGCTGTGTGAGCCCCTTCGGGAGATGGGACATGTGCTGTGTGAGCCCCTCCGGGAGATGTGACATGTGCTGTGTGAGCCCCTCCGGGAGATGGGACATGTGCTGTGTGAGCCCCTCCGGGAGATGGGACATGTGCTGTGTGAGGGTCTTCCGGGAGATGGGACATGTTCTGCGTGAGGGTCTTCCGGGAGATGGGACATGTTCTGCGTGAGGGTCTTCCGGGAAATGGGACATGTGCTGTGTGCCGGTCCTCCGGGAGATGGGACATGTGCTGTGTGAGGGTCCTCCGGAAGATGGGGCATGTGCTGTGTGAGGGTCCTCCGGGAGAAGGGACATGTGCTGTGTGAGCCCCTCCGGGAGATGGGACATGTGATGTGTGAGGGACCAACAGGAGATGGGACATGTGCTGTGTGAGGGTCATCCGAGAGAAGGGGCGTGTGCTCTGTGAGGTTCCTCCGGGAGAAGGGGCATGTGCTGTGTGAGCACCTCCGGGAGATGGGACATGTGCTGTGTGAGCCCCTCCGGGAGATGAAACATGTGCTGTGTGAGGGTCTTCCGGGAGATGGGACATGTTCTGCGTGTGGGTCTTCCGGGAGATGGGACATGTGCTGTGTGAGCCCCTCCGGGAGATGGGACATGTGCTGTGTGAGGGTCCTCCGGAAGATGGGGCATGTGCTGTGTGAGGGTCCTCCGGGAGATGGGACATGTGCTGTGTGAGGGTCCTCCGGGAGATGGGACATGTGCTCTGTGAGGGTCCTCCGGGAGATGGGACATGTGCTGTGTGAGGGTCCTCCAGGAGATTGGACATGTGCTGTGTGAGCCCCTCCGGGAGATGGGACATGTGATGTGTGAGGGTCCAACGGGAGATGGGACATGAGCTGTATGAGGGTCCTCCGGGAGATGGGACATGTTCTGTGTGAGGGTCCTCCGGGAGATGGTGCATGTGTTGTGCGAGCCACTCCGGGAGAGGGGACATGTGCTGGGTCAGCCCCTCTGGGCAATGGGACATGTGCTTTGTGAGGGTCCTCCGGGAGATGGGACATGAGCTGTGCGAGGGTCCTCCGGGAGATGGGACATGTGCCGTGTGAGCCCCTCCCTGAGATGGGACATGTTCTGTGAGGTTGTCCTCCAGGAGAAGGGACAGGTGCTGTGTGAGCCCCTCCGGGAGATGGGACATGTGCTGTGTGAGGGTCCGCCGGGAGATGGGACATGTTCTGCGTGAGGGTCTTCCGGGAGATGGGACATGTGCTGTGTGACGGTCCTCCGGGAGATGGTACATATGCTGTGTGAGGGACCTCCGGGAGATAGGACATGTGCTGTGTGAGTCCCTCCGGGAGATGGGACATGTGATGTGTGAGGGTCCAACGGGAGATGAGACATGTGCTCTGTGAGGGTCCTCCGGGAGATGGGCCATGTGCTGTGCGAGGTTCCTCCAGGAGATGGGATATGTGCTGTGTGAGAGTCCTCCGGGAGAAGGGGCAGGTGCTCTGTGAGCCACTCTGGGAGATGGGACGTGTGCTGTGCGAGGGTCCTCCGGGAGATGGGACATGTGCTCTGTGAGGGTTCTCTGGGAGAAGGGGCAGGTGCTCTGTGAGCCACTCTGGGAGATGATACGTGTGCTGTGTGAGGGTCCAATGGGAGATGGGACATGTGCTCTGTGTGCCACTCTGGGAGATGGGACATGTGCTGTGTGAGCCCCTCCGGGAGATGGGACATGTGCTATGTGAGCCCCTCCAGGAGATGGGACATGTGCTGTGTGAGCCCCTCCGGGAGATGGGACATGTGCTTTGTGAGGTTCTTCCGGGAGATGGGACATGTTCTGCGTGAGGGTCTTCCGGGAGATGGGACATGTTCTGCGTGAGGGTCTTCCGGGAGATGGGACATGTGCTGTGTGAGGGTCATCCGGGAGAAGGGACATGTGCTGTGTGAGCACCTCCGGGAGATGGGACATGTGCTGTGTGAGCCCCTCCGGGAGATGGGACATGTGCTGTGTGAGGGTCTTCCGGGAGATGGGACATGTTCTGCGTGTGGGTCTTCCGGGAGATGGGACATGTGCTGTGTGAGCCCCTCCGGGAGATGGGACATGTGCTGTGTGAGGGTCCTCCGGAAGATGGGGCATGTGCTGTGTGAGGGTCCTCCGGGAGATGGGACATGTGCTGTGTGAGGGTCCTCCGGGAGATGGGACATGTGCTCTGTGAGGGTCCTCCGGGAGATGGGACATGTGCTGTGTGAGGGTCCTCCAGAAGATGGGACATGTGCTGTGTGACGGTCCTCCGGGAGATGGGACATGTGCTGTGTGAGCACCTACGGGAGATGGGACATGTGCTGTGTGAGCCCCTCCGGGAGATGGGACATGTGATGTGTGAGGGTCCAACGGGAGATGGGACATGTGCTGTATGAGGGTCCTCCGGGAGATGGGACATGTGCTGTGCGAGGGTGCTCCGGGAGATCGGACATGTGCTGTGCGAGGGTCCTCCGGGAGAAGGGGCATGTGCTCTGTGAGCCACTCTGGGAGATGGGACGTGTGCTGTGCGAGGGTCCTCCGGGAGATGGGACTTGTGTTGTCTGAGCACCTTCGGGAGAGGGGACATGTGCTGTGTGAGGGTCCTCCGGGAGATGGGACATGTGCTGTGTGAGGGTCCTCCGGGATATGGGGCATGTGCTGTGTGAGCCCCTTCGGGAGATGGGACATGTGCTGTGTGAGCCCCTCCGGGAGATGTGACATGTGCTGTGTGAGCCCCTCCGGGAGATGGGACATGTGCTGTGTGAGCCCCTCCGGGAGATGGGACATGTGCTGTGTGAGGGTCTTCCGGGAGATGGGACATGTGCTGTGTGCCGGTCCTCCGGGAGATGGGACATGTGCTGTGTGAGGGTCCTCCGGAAGATGGGGCATGTGCTGTGTGAGGGTCCTCCGGGAGAAGGGACATGTGCTGTGTGAGCCCCTCCGGGAGATGGGACATGTGATGTGTGAGGGACCAACAGGAGATGGGACATGTGCTGTGTGAGGGTCATCCGGGAGAAGGGGCGTGTGCTCTGTGAGGTTCCTCCGGGAGAAGGGGCATGTGCTCTGTGAGCCACTCTGGGAGATGGGACGTGTGCTGTGCGAGAGTCCTCCGGGAGATGGGACATGTGCTGTGTGAGGGTCATCCGGGAGAAGGGACATGTGCTGTGTGAGCACCTCCGGGAGATGGGACATGTGCTGTGTGAGCCCCTCCGGGAGATGGGACATGTGCTGTGTGAGGGTCTTCCGGGAGATGGGACATGTTCTGCGTGTGGGTCTTCCGGGAGATGGGACATGTGCTGTGTGAGCCCCTCCGGGAGATGGGACATGTGCTGTGTGAGGGTCCTCCGGAAGATGGGGCATGTGCTGTGTGAGGTTCCTCCGGGAGATGGGACATGTGCTGTGCGAGGGTCCTCCGGGAGATGGGACATGTGCTCTGTGAGGGTCCTCCGGGAGATGGGACATGTGCTGTGTGAGGGTCCTCCAGGAGATGGGACATGAACTGTGTGACGGTCCTCCGGGAGATGGGACATGTGCTGTGTGAGGGTCCTCCGGAGAATGGGGCTTGTGCTGTGTGATGGTCCTCCGGGAGATGGGACATGTGCTGTGTGAGCCCCTCCGGGAGATGGGACATGTGATGTGTGAGGGTCCAACGGGAGATGGGACATGTGCTGTATGAGGGTCCTCCGGGAGATGGGACATGTTCTGTGTGAGGGTCCTCCGGGAGATGGTGCATGTGTTGTGCGAGCCACTCCGGGAGAGGGGACATGTGCTGGGTCAGCTCCTCTGGGCAATGGGACATGTGCTTTGTGAGGGTCCTCCGGGAGATGGGACATGAGCTGTGCGAGGGTCCTCCGGGAGATGGGACATGTGCCGTGTGAGCCCCTCCCTGAGATGGGACATGTTCTGTGAGGTTGTCCTCCAGGAGAAGGGACAGGTGCTGTGTGAGCCCCTCCGGGAGATGGGACATGTGCTGTGTGAGGGTCCTCCGGGAGATGGGACATGTTCTGCGTGAGGGTCTTCCGGGAGATGGGACATGTGCTGTGTGAGGTTCCTTCGGGAGATGGTACATATGCTGTGTGAGGGACCTCCGGGAGATAGGACATGTGCTGTGTGAGTCCCTCCGGGAGATGGGACATGTGATGTGTGAGGGTCCAACGGGAGATGGGACATGTGCTCTGTGAGGGTCCTCCGGGAGATGGGCCATGTGCTGTGCGAGGTTCCTCCAGGAGATGGGATATGTGCTGTGTGAGAGTCCTCCGGGAGAAGGGGCAGGTGCTCCGTGAGCCACTCTGGGAGATGGGACGTGTGCTGTGCGAGGGTCCTCCGGGAGATGGGACATGTGCTCTGTGAGGGTCCTCTGGGAGAAGGGGCAGGTGCTCTGTGAGCCACTCTGGGAGATGATACGTGTGCTGTGTGAGGGTCCAACGGGAGATGGGACATGTGCTCTGTGAGCCACTCTGGGAGATGGGACATGTGCTGTGTGAGCCCCTCCGGGAGATGGGACATGTGCTATGTGAGCCCCTCCAGGAGATGGGACATGTGCTGTGTGAGCCCCTCCGGGAGATGGGACATGTGCTTTGTGAGGTTCTTCCGGGAGATGGGACATGTTCTGCGTGAGGGTCTTCCGGGAGATGGGACATGTGCTGTGTGAGGGTCATCCGGGAGAAGGGACATGTGCTGTGTGAGCACCTCCGGGAGATGGGACATGTGCTGTGTGAGCCCCTCCGGGAGATGGGACATGTGCTGTGTGAGGGTCTTCCGGGAGATGGGACATGTTCTGCGTGTGGGTCTTCCGGGAGATGGGACATGTGCTGTGTGAGCCCCTCCGGGAGATGGGACATGTGCTGTGTGAGGGTCCTCCGGAAGATGGGGCATGTGCTGTGTGAGGGTCCTCCGGGAGATGGGACATGTGCTGTGTGAGGGTCCTCCGGGAGATGGGACATGTGCTCTGTGAGGGTCCTCCGGGAGATGGGACATGTGCTGTGTGAGGGTCCTCCAGAAGATGGGACATGTGCTGTGTGACGGTCCTCCGGGAGATGGGACTTGTGTTGTCTGAGCACCTTCGGGAGAGGGGACATGTGCTGTGTGAGGGTCTTCCGGGAGATGGGACATGTTCTGCGTGAGGGTCTTCCGGGAGATGGGACATGTGCTGTGTGACGGTCCTCCGGGAGATGGGACATGTGCTGTGTGAGGGTCCTCCGGAAGATGGGGCATGTGCTGTGTGAGAGTGCACCGGGAGATGGGACATGTGCTATGTGAGGGTCCTCCAGGAGATAGGACATGTGCTGTGTGAGTCCCTCCGGGAGATGGGACATGTGATGTGTGAGGGTCCAACGGGAGATGGGACATGTGCTCTGTGAGGGTCCTCCGGGAGATGGGACATGTGCTGTGCGAGGGTCCTCCAGGAGATGGGACATGTGCTGTGTGAGGGTCCTCCGTGAGAAGGGGCAGGTGCTCTGTGAGCCACTCTGGGAGATGGGACGTGTGCTGTGCGAGGGTCCTCCGGGAGATGGGACATGTGTTGTGTGAGCCCCTCCGGGAGATGGGACATGTGCTGTGTGACGGTACTCCGGGAGATGGGACATGTGCTGTGTGACGGTACTGCGGAAGATGGGGCATGTGCTATGTGAGGGTACACCGGGAGATGGGACATGTGCTGTGTGAGGATCCTCCGGGAGATAGGACATGTGCTGTGTGAGCCCCTCCAGGAGATGGGACATGTGATGTGTGAGGGTCCAACGGGAGATGGGACATGTGCTGTGTGAGGGTCCTCCGGGAGATGGGACATGTGCTGTGCGAGGGTCCTCCAGGAGATGGGACATGTGCCATGTGAGGGTCCTCCGGGAGAAGGGGCATGTGCTCTGTGAGCCACTCTGGGAGATGGGACGTGCGCTGTGCGCGGCTCCTCCCGGAGATGGGACATGTGCTGTGTGAGCATCTCCGGGAGAGGGGACATGTGCTGTGTGAGGGTCCTCCGGGAGAGGGGACATGTGCTGTGTGAGTCCCTTCGGGAGATGGGGCATGTGCTGTATGAGCCCCTCCGGAAGATGGGACATTTGCTGTGTGAGCCGCTCCGGGAGATGGGACATGTGCTGCGAGAGCCCCTCCGGGAGATGGGACATGTGCTGTGTGAGGGTCTTCCGGGAGATGTGACATGTTCTGCGTGAGGTTTTTCCGGGAGATGGGACATGTGCTGTGTGACGGTCCTCCGGGAGATGGGACGTGTGCTGTGCGAGGGTCCTCCGGGAGATGGGACATGTGCTCTGTGAGGGTCCTCTGGGAGAAGGGGCAGGTGCTCTGTGAGCCACTCTGGGAGATGATACGTGTGCTGTGTGAGGGTCCAACGGGAGATGGGACATGTGCTCTGTGAGCCACTCTGGGAGATGGGACATGTGCTGTGTGAGCCCCTCCGGGAGATGGGACATGTGCTATGTGAGCCCCTCCAGGAGATGGGACATGTGCTGTGTGAGCCCCTCCGGGAGATGGGACATGTGCTTTGTGAGGTTCTTCCGGGAGATGGGACATGTTCTGCGTGAGGGTCTTCCGGGAGATGGGACATGTGCTGTGTGAGGGTCATCCGGGAGAAGGGACATGTGCTGTGTGAGCACCTCCGGGAGATGGGACATGTGCTGTGTGAGCCCCTCCGGGAGATGGGACATGTGCTGTGTGAGGGTCTTCCGGGAGATGGGACATGTTCTGCGTGTGGGTCTTCCGGGAGATGGGACATGTGCTGTGTGAGCCCCTCCGGGAGATGGGACATGTGCTGTGTGAGGGTCCTCCGGAAGATGGGGCATGTGCTGTGTGAGGGTCCTCCGGGAGATGGGACATGTGCTGTGTGAGGGTCCTCCGGGAGACGGGACATGTGCTGTGTGAGGGTCCTCCGGGAGATTGGACATGTGCTGTGTGAGGGTCCTCCAGGAGATTGGACATGTGCTGTGTGAGTCCCTCCGGGAGATGGGACATGTGCTCTGTGAGGGTCCTCCGGGAGATGGGACATGTGCTGTGCGAGGGTCCTCCGGGAGATGGGACATGTGCTGTGTGAGGGACTTCCGGGAGATGGGACATATTCTGCGTTTGGGTCTTCCGGGAGATGGGACATGTGCTGTGTGAGCCCCTCCGGGAGATGGGACATGTGCTGTGTGAGGGTCCTCCGGAAGATGGGGCATCTGCTGTGTGAGGGTCCTCCGGGAGATGGGACATGTGCTGTGCGAGGGTCCTCCGGGAGATGGGACATGTGCTCTGTGAGCCACTCTGGGAGATGGGACATGTGCTGTGCGAGGGTCCTCCGGGAGATGGGACATGTGCTGTGTGAGGGTCATCCCGGAGAAGGGACATGTGCTGTGTGAGCACCTCCGGGAGATGGGACATGTGCTGTGTGAGCCCCTCCGGGAGATGGGACATGTGCTGTGTGAGGGTCTTCCGGGAGATGGGACATGTTCTGCGTTTGGGTCTTCCGGGAGATGGGACATGTGCTGTGTGAGGGTCCTCCGGGAGATGGGACATGTGCTGTGTGAGGGTCCTCCGGGAGATGGGACATGTGCTCTGTGAGGGTCCTCCGGGAGATGGGACATGTGCTGTGTGAGGGTCCTCCAGAAGATGGGACATGTGCAGTGTGACGGTCCTCCGGGAGATGGGACATGTGCTGTGTGAAGGTCCTCCGGAAGATGGGGCATGTGCTGTGTGATGGTCCTCCGGGAGATGGGACATGTGCTGTGTGATGGTCCTCAGGGAGATTGGACATGTGCTGTGTGAGTCCCTCCGGGAAATGGGACATGTGCTCTGTGAGGGTCCTCCGGGAGATGGGACATGTGCTGTGCGAGGGTCCTCCAGGAGATGGGACATGTGCTGTGTGAGGGTCCTCCGGGAAAAGGGGCAGGTGCTCTGTGAGCCACTCTGGGAGATGGGACGTGTGCTGTGCGAGGGTCCTCCGGGAGATGGGACATGTGCTGTGTGAGGGGCCTCCGGGAGATGGGACATGTGCTGTGAGAGCACCTCCGGGAGAGGGGACATGTGCTGTGTGAGCACCTACGGGAGATGGGACATGTGCTGCGAGAGCCCCTTCGGGATATGGGAGATGTGCTATGTGAGCTCCTCCGGGAGATAGGACATGTGCTGTGTGAGGGTCTTCCGGGAGATGGGACATGTTCTGTGTGAGGGTCTTCCGGGAGATGGGACATGTGCTGTGTGATGGTCCTCCAGGAGATGGGGCATGTGCTGTGTGAGCACCTACGGGAGATGGGACATGTGCTGCGAGAGCCCCTTCGGGAGATGGGAGATGTGCTATGTGAGCCCCTCCGGGAGATAGGACATGTGCTGTGTGAGGGTCTTCCGGGAGATGGGACATGTTCTGTGTGAGGGTCTTCCGGGAGATGGGACATGTGCTGTGTGACGGTACTCCGGGAGATGGGACATGTGCTGTGAGTGTGTCCTCCGGAAGATGGGGCATGTGCTATGTGAGGGTACACCGGGAGATGGGACAAGTGCTCTGTGAGCCACTCTGGGAGATGGGACGTGTGCTGTGCGAGGGTTTTCCGGGAGATGGGACATGTGCTATGTGAGCAGCTCCGGGATAGGGGACATGTGCTGTGTGAGGGTCCTCCGGGAGATGGGAAATGTGCTGTGTGAGGGTCCTCCGGGATATGGGGCATGTGCTGTGTGAGCCCCTTCGGGAGATGGGACATGTGCTGTGTGATGGTCCTCCAGGAGATGGGGCATGTGCTGTGTGAGCACCTACGGGAGATGGGACATGTGCTGCGAGAGCCCCTTCGGGAGATGGGAGATGTGCTATGTGAGCCCCTCCGGGAGATAGGACATGTGCTGTGTGAGGGTCTTCCGGGAGATGGGACATGTTCTGTGTGAGGGTCTTCCGGGAGATGGGACATGTGCTGTGTGACGGTACTCCGGGAGATGGGACATGTGCTGTGAGTGTGTCCTCCGGAAGATGGGGCATGTGCTATGTGAGGGTACACCGGGAGATGGGACAAGTGCTCTGTGAGCCACTCTGGGAGATGGGACGTGTGCTGTGCGAGGGTTTTCCGGGAGATGGGACATGTGCTATGTGAGCAGCTCCGGGATAGGGGACATGTGCTGTGTGACGGTCCTCCGGGAGATGGGAAATGTGCTGTGTGAGGGTCCTCCGGGATATGGGGCATGTGCTGTGTGAGCCCCTTCGGGAGATGGGACATGTGCTGTGTGAGCCCCTCCGGGAGATGTGACATGTGCTGTGTGAGCCCCTCCGGGAGATGGGACATGTGCTGTGTGAGCCCCTCCGGGAGATGGGACATGTGCTGTGTGAGGGTCTTCCGGGAGATGGGACATGTTCTGCGTGAGGGTCTTCCGGGAGATGGGACATGTTCTGCGTGAGGGTCTTCCGGGAAATGGGACATGTGCTGTGTGCCGGTCCTCCGGGAGATGGGACATGTGCTGTGTGAGGGTCCTCCGGAAGATGGGGCATGTGCTGTGTGAGGGTCCTCCGGGAGAAGGGACATGTGCTGTGTGAGCCCCTCCGGGAGATGGGACATGTGATGTGTGAGGGACCAACAGGAGATGGGACATGTGCTGTGTGAGGGTCATCCGAGAGAAGGGGCGTGTGCTCTGTGAGGTTCCTCCGGGAGAAGGGGCATGTGCTGTGTGAGCACCTCCGGGAGATGGGACATGTGCTGTGTGAGCCCCTCCGGGAGATGAAACATGTGCTGTGTGAGGGTCTTCCGGGAGATGGGACATGTTCTGCGTGTGGGTCTTCCGGGAGATGGGACATGTGCTGTGTGAGCCCCTCCGGGAGATGGGACATGTGCTGTGTGAGGGTCCTCCGGAAGATGGGGCATGTGCTGTGTGAGGGTCCTCCGGGAGATGGGACATGTGCTGTGTGAGGGTCCTCCGGGAGATGGGACATGTGCTCTGTGAGGGTCCTCCGGGAGATGGGACATGTGCTGTGTGAGGGTCCTCCAGGAGATTGGACATGTGCTGTGTGAGCCCCTCCGGGAGATGGGACATGTGATGTGTGAGGGTCCAACGGGAGATGGGACATGAGCTGTATGAGGGTCCTCCGGGAGATGGGACATGTTCTGTGTGAGGGTCCTCCGGGAGATGGTGCATGTGTTGTGCGAGCCACTCCGGGAGAGGGGACATGTGCTGGGTCAGCCCCTCTGGGCAATGGGACATGTGCTTTGTGAGGGTCCTCCGGGAGATGGGACATGAGCTGTGCGAGGGTCCTCCGGGAGATGGGACATGTGCCGTGTGAGCCCCTCCCTGAGATGGGACATGTTCTGTGAGGTTGTCCTCCAGGAGAAGGGACAGGTGCTGTGTGAGCCCCTCCGGGAGATGGGACATGTGCTGTGTGAGGGTCCGCCGGGAGATGGGACATGTTCTGCGTGAGGGTCTTCCGGGAGATGGGACATGTGCTGTGTGACGGTCCTCCGGGAGATGGTACATATGCTGTGTGAGGGACCTCCGGGAGATAGGACATGTGCTGTGTGAGTCCCTCCGGGAGATGGGACATGTGATGTGTGAGGGTCCAACGGGAGATGAGACATGTGCTCTGTGAGGGTCCTCCGGGAGATGGGCCATGTGCTGTGCGAGGTTCCTCCAGGAGATGGGATATGTGCTGTGTGAGAGTCCTCCGGGAGAAGGGGCAGGTGCTCTGTGAGCCACTCTGGGAGATGGGACGTGTGCTGTGCGAGGGTCCTCCGGGAGATGGGACATGTGCTCTGTGAGGGTTCTCTGGGAGAAGGGGCAGGTGCTCTGTGAGCCACTCTGGGAGATGATACGTGTGCTGTGTGAGGGTCCAATGGGAGATGGGACATGTGCTCTGTGTGCCACTCTGGGAGATGGGACATGTGCTGTGTGAGCCCCTCCGGGAGATGGGACATGTGCTATGTGAGCCCCTCCAGGAGATGGGACATGTGCTGTGTGAGCCCCTCCGGGAGATGGGACATGTGCTTTGTGAGGTTCTTCCGGGAGATGGGACATGTTCTGCGTGAGGGTCTTCCGGGAGATGGGACATGTTCTGCGTGAGGGTCTTCCGGGAGATGGGACATGTGCTGTGTGAGGGTCATCCGGGAGAAGGGACATGTGCTGTGTGAGCACCTCCGGGAGATGGGACATGTGCTGTGTGAGCCCCTCCGGGAGATGGGACATGTGCTGTGTGAGGGTCTTCCGGGAGATGGGACATGTTCTGCGTGTGGGTCTTCCGGGAGATGGGACATGTGCTGTGTGAGCCCCTCCGGGAGATGGGACATGTGCTGTGTGAGGGTCCTCCGGAAGATGGGGCATGTGCTGTGTGAGGGTCCTCCGGGAGATGGGACATGTGCTGTGTGAGGGTCCTCCGGGAGATGGGACATGTGCTCTGTGAGGGTCCTCCGGGAGATGGGACATGTGCTGTGTGAGGGTCCTCCAGAAGATGGGACATGTGCTGTGTGACGGTCCTCCGGGAGATGGGACATGTGCTGTGTGAGCACCTACGGGAGATGGGACATGTGCTGTGTGAGCCCCTCCGGGAGATGGGACATGTGATGTGTGAGGGTCCAACGGGAGATGGGACATGTGCTGTATGAGGGTCCTCCGGGAGATGGGACATGTGCTGTGCGAGGGTGCTCCGGGAGATCGGACATGTGCTGTGCGAGGGTCCTCCGGGAGAAGGGGCATGTGCTCTGTGAGCCACTCTGGGAGATGGGACGTGTGCTGTGCGAGGGTCCTCCGGGAGATGGGACTTGTGTTGTCTGAGC
The DNA here is from genome assembly GCF_044704955.1 of Pristiophorus japonicus. NCBI lineage: Eukaryota > Metazoa > Chordata > Chondrichthyes > Pristiophoridae > Pristiophorus > Pristiophorus japonicus. The sequence continues at coordinate 261,558 of NW_027254569.1, read as the reverse complement.
ACCTTCGGGAGAGGGGACATGTGCTGTGTGAGGGTCCTCCGGGAGATGGGACATGTGCTGTGTGAGGGTCCTCCGGGATATGGGGCATGTGCTGTGTGAGCCCCTTCGGGAGATGGGACATGTGCTGTGTGAGCCCCTCCGGGAGATGTGACATGTGCTGTGTGAGCCCCTCCGGGAGATGGGACATGTGCTGTGTGAGCCCCTCCGGGAGATGGGACATGTGCTGTGTGAGGGTCTTCCGGGAGATGGGACATGTGCTGTGTGCCGGTCCTCCGGGAGATGGGACATGTGCTGTGTGAGGGTCCTCCGGAAGATGGGGCATGTGCTGTGTGAGGGTCCTCCGGGAGAAGGGACATGTGCTGTGTGAGCCCCTCCGGGAGATGGGACATGTGATGTGTGAGGGACCAACAGGAGATGGGACATGTGCTGTGTGAGGGTCATCCGGGAGAAGGGGCGTGTGCTCTGTGAGGTTCCTCCGGGAGAAGGGGCATGTGCTCTGTGAGCCACTCTGGGAGATGGGACGTGTGCTGTGCGAGAGTCCTCCGGGAGATGGGACATGTGCTGTGTGAGGGTCATCCGGGAGAAGGGACATGTGCTGTGTGAGCACCTCCGGGAGATGGGACATGTGCTGTGTGAGCCCCTCCGGGAGATGGGACATGTGCTGTGTGAGGGTCTTCCGGGAGATGGGACATGTTCTGCGTGTGGGTCTTCCGGGAGATGGGACATGTGCTGTGTGAGCCCCTCCGGGAGATGGGACATGTGCTGTGTGAGGGTCCTCCGGAAGATGGGGCATGTGCTGTGTGAGGTTCCTCCGGGAGATGGGACATGTGCTGTGCGAGGGTCCTCCGGGAGATGGGACATGTGCTCTGTGAGGGTCCTCCGGGAGATGGGACATGTGCTGTGTGAGGGTCCTCCAGGAGATGGGACATGAACTGTGTGACGGTCCTCCGGGAGATGGGACATGTGCTGTGTGAGGGTCCTCCGGAGAATGGGGCTTGTGCTGTGTGATGGTCCTCCGGGAGATGGGACATGTGCTGTGTGAGGGTCCTCCGGGAGATTGGACATGTGCTGTGTGAGCCCCTCCGGGAGATGGGACATGTGATGTGTGAGGGTCCAACGGGAGATGGGACATGTGCTGTATGAGGGTCCTCCGGGAGATGGGACATGTTCTGTGTGAGGGTCCTCCGGGAGATGGTGCATGTGTTGTGCGAGCCACTCCGGGAGAGGGGACATGTGCTGGGTCAGCTCCTCTGGGCAATGGGACATGTGCTTTGTGAGGGTCCTCCGGGAGATGGGACATGAGCTGTGCGAGGGTCCTCCGGGAGATGGGACATGTGCCGTGTGAGCCCCTCCCTGAGATGGGACATGTTCTGTGAGGTTGTCCTCCAGGAGAAGGGACAGGTGCTGTGTGAGCCCCTCCGGGAGATGGGACATGTGCTGTGTGAGGGTCCTCCGGGAGATGGGACATGTTCTGCGTGAGGGTCTTCCGGGAGATGGGACATGTGCTGTGTGAGGTTCCTTCGGGAGATGGTACATATGCTGTGTGAGGGACCTCCGGGAGATAGGACATGTGCTGTGTGAGTCCCTCCGGGAGATGGGACATGTGATGTGTGAGGGTCCAACGGGAGATGGGACATGTGCTCTGTGAGGGTCCTCCGGGAGATGGGCCATGTGCTGTGCGAGGTTCCTCCAGGAGATGGGATATGTGCTGTGTGAGAGTCCTCCGGGAGAAGGGGCAGGTGCTCCGTGAGCCACTCTGGGAGATGGGACGTGTGCTGTGCGAGGGTCCTCCGGGAGATGGGACATGTGCTCTGTGAGGGTCCTCTGGGAGAAGGGGCAGGTGCTCTGTGAGCCACTCTGGGAGATGATACGTGTGCTGTGTGAGGGTCCAACGGGAGATGGGACATGTGCTCTGTGAGCCACTCTGGGAGATGGGACATGTGCTGTGTGAGCCCCTCCGGGAGATGGGACATGTGCTATGTGAGCCCCTCCAGGAGATGGGACATGTGCTGTGTGAGCCCCTCCGGGAGATGGGACATGTGCTTTGTGAGGTTCTTCCGGGAGATGGGACATGTTCTGCGTGAGGGTCTTCCGGGAGATGGGACATGTGCTGTGTGAGGGTCATCCGGGAGAAGGGACATGTGCTGTGTGAGCACCTCCGGGAGATGGGACATGTGCTGTGTGAGCCCCTCCGGGAGATGGGACATGTGCTGTGTGAGGGTCTTCCGGGAGATGGGACATGTTCTGCGTGTGGGTCTTCCGGGAGATGGGACATGTGCTGTGTGAGCCCCTCCGGGAGATGGGACATGTGCTGTGTGAGGGTCCTCCGGAAGATGGGGCATGTGCTGTGTGAGGGTCCTCCGGGAGATGGGACATGTGCTGTGTGAGGGTCCTCCGGGAGATGGGACATGTGCTCTGTGAGGGTCCTCCGGGAGATGGGACATGTGCTGTGTGAGGGTCCTCCAGAAGATGGGACATGTGCTGTGTGACGGTCCTCCGGGAGATGGGACATGTGCTGTGTGAGGGTCCTCCGGAAGATGGGGCTTGTGCTGTGTGATGGTCCACCGGGAGATGGGACATGTGCTGTGTGAGGGTCCTCCGGGAGATTGGACATGTGCTGTGTGAGCCCCTCCGGGAGATGGGACATGTGATGTGTGAGGGTCCAACGGGAGATGGGACATGTGCTGTATGAGGGTCCTCCGGGAGATGGGACATGTGCTGTGCGAGGGTGGTCCGGGAGATCGGACATGTGCTGTGCGAGGGTCCTCCGGGAGAAGGGGCATGTGCTCTGTGAGCCACTCTGGGAGATGGGACGTGTGCTGTGCGAGGGTCCTCCGGGAGATGGGACTTGTGTTGTCTGAGCACCTTCGGGAGAGGGGACATGTGCTGTGTGAGGGTCTTCCGGGAGATGGGACATGTTCTGCGTGAGGGTCTTCCGGGAGATGGGACATGTGCTGTGTGACGGTCCTCCGGGAGATGGGACATGTGCTGTGTGAGGGTCCTCCGGAAGATGGGGCATGTGCTGTGTGAGAGTGCACCGGGAGATGGGACATGTGCTATGTGAGGGTCCTCCAGGAGATAGGACATGTGCTGTGTGAGTCCCTCCGGGAGATGGGACATGTGATGTGTGAGGGTCCAACGGGAGATGGGACATGTGCTCTGTGAGGGTCCTCCGGGAGATGGGACATGTGCTGTGCGAGGGTCCTCCAGGAGATGGGACATGTGCTGTGTGAGGGTCCTCCGTGAGAAGGGGCAGGTGCTCTGTGAGCCACTCTGGGAGATGGGACGTGTGCTGTGCGAGGGTCCTCCGGGAGATGGGACATGTGTTGTGTGAGCCCCTCCGGGAGATGGGACATGTGCTGTGTGACGGTACTCCGGGAGATGGGACATGTGCTGTGTGACGGTACTGCGGAAGATGGGGCATGTGCTATGTGAGGGTACACCGGGAGATGGGACATGTGCTGTGTGAGGATCCTCCGGGAGATAGGACATGTGCTGTGTGAGCCCCTCCAGGAGATGGGACATGTGATGTGTGAGGGTCCAACGGGAGATGGGACATGTGCTGTGTGAGGGTCCTCCGGGAGATGGGACATGTGCTGTGCGAGGGTCCTCCAGGAGATGGGACATGTGCCATGTGAGGGTCCTCCGGGAGAAGGGGCATGTGCTCTGTGAGCCACTCTGGGAGATGGGACGTGCGCTGTGCGCGGCTCCTCCCGGAGATGGGACATGTGCTGTGTGAGCATCTCCGGGAGAGGGGACATGTGCTGTGTGAGGGTCCTCCGGGAGAGGGGACATGTGCTGTGTGAGTCCCTTCGGGAGATGGGGCATGTGCTGTATGAGCCCCTCCGGAAGATGGGACATTTGCTGTGTGAGCCGCTCCGGGAGATGGGACATGTGCTGCGAGAGCCCCTCCGGGAGATGGGACATGTGCTGTGTGAGGGTCTTCCGGGAGATGTGACATGTTCTGCGTGAGGTTTTTCCGGGAGATGGGACATGTGCTGTGTGACGGTCCTCCGGGAGATGGGACGTGTGCTGTGCGAGGGTCCTCCGGGAGATGGGACATGTGCTCTGTGAGGGTCCTCTGGGAGAAGGGGCAGGTGCTCTGTGAGCCACTCTGGGAGATGATACGTGTGCTGTGTGAGGGTCCAACGGGAGATGGGACATGTGCTCTGTGAGCCACTCTGGGAGATGGGACATGTGCTGTGTGAGCCCCTCCGGGAGATGGGACATGTGCTATGTGAGCCCCTCCAGGAGATGGGACATGTGCTGTGTGAGCCCCTCCGGGAGATGGGACATGTGCTTTGTGAGGTTCTTCCGGGAGATGGGACATGTTCTGCGTGAGGGTCTTCCGGGAGATGGGACATGTGCTGTGTGAGGGTCATCCGGGAGAAGGGACATGTGCTGTGTGAGCACCTCCGGGAGATGGGACATGTGCTGTGTGAGCCCCTCCGGGAGATGGGACATGTGCTGTGTGAGGGTCTTCCGGGAGATGGGACATGTTCTGCGTGTGGGTCTTCCGGGAGATGGGACATGTGCTGTGTGAGCCCCTCCGGGAGATGGGACATGTGCTGTGTGAGGGTCCTCCGGAAGATGGGGCATGTGCTGTGTGAGGGTCCTCCGGGAGATGGGACATGTGCTGTGTGAGGGTCCTCCGGGAGATGGGACATGTGCTCTGTGAGGGTCCTCCGGGAGATGGGACATGTGCTGTGTGAGGGTCCTCCAGAAGATGGGACATGTGCTGTGTGACGGTCCTCCGGGAGATGGGACATGTGCTGTGTGAGGGTCCTCCGGAAGATGGGGCTTGTGCTGTGTGATGGTCCTCCGGGAGATGGGACATGTGCTGTGTGAGGGTCCTCCGGGAGATTGGACATGTGCTGTGTGAGCCCCTCCGGGAGATGGGACATGTGATGTGTGAGGGTCCAACGGGAGATGGGACATGTGCTGTATGAGGGTCCTCCGGGAGATGGGTCATGTGCTGTGCGAGGGTGGTCCGGGAGATCGGACATGTGCTGTGCGAGGGTCCTCCGGGAGAAGGGGCATGTGCTCTGTGAGCCACTCTGGGAGATGGGACGTGTGCTGTGCGAGGGTCCTCCGGGAGATGGGACTTGTGTTGTCTGAGCACCTTCGGGAGAGGGGACATGTGCTGTGTGAGGGTCTTCCGGGAGATGGGACATGTTCTGCGTGAGGGTCTTCCGGGAGATGGGACATGTGCTGTGTGACGGTCCTCCGGGAGATGGGACATGTGCTGTGTGAGGGTCCTCCGGAAGATGGGGCATGTGCTGTGTGAGAGTGCACCGGGAGATGGGACATGTGCTATGTGAGGGTCCTCCAGGAGATAGGACATGTGCTGTGTGAGTCCCTCCGGGAGATGGGACATGTGATGTGTGAGGGTCCAACGGGAGATGGGACATGTGCTCTGTGAGGGTCCTCCGGGAGATGGGACATGTGCTGTGCGAGGGTCCTCCAGGAGATGGGACATGTGCTGTGTGAGGGTCCTCCGTGAGAAGGGGCAGGTGCTCTGTGAGCCACTCTGGGAGATGGGACGTGTGCTGTGCGAGGGTCCTCCGGGAGATGGGACATGTGTTGTGTGAGCCCCTCCGGGAGATGGGACATGTGCTGTGTGACGGTACTCCGGGAGATGGGACATGTGCTGTGTGACGGTACTGCGGAAGATGGGGCATGTGCTATGTGAGGGTACACCGGGAGATGGGACATGTGCTGTGTGAGGATCCTCCGGGAGATAGGACATGTGCTGTGTGAGCCCCTCCAGGAGATGGGACATGTGATGTGTGAGGGTCCAACGGGAGATGGGACATGTGCTGTGTGAGGGTCCTCCGGGAGATGGGACATGTGCTGTGCGAGGGTCCTCCAGGAGATGGGACATGTGCCATGTGAGGGTCCTCCGGGAGAAGGGGCATGTGCTCTGTGAGCCACTCTGGGAGATGGGACGTGCGCTGTGCGCGGCTCCTCCCGGAGATGGGACATGTGCTGTGTGAGCATCTCCGGGAGAGGGGACATGTGCTGTGTGAGGGTCCTCCGGGAGAGGGGACATGTGCTGTGTGAGTCCCTTCGGGAGATGGGGCATGTGCTGTATGAGCCCCTCCGGAAGATGGGACATTTGCTGTGTGAGCCGCTCCGGGAGATGGGACATGTGCTGCGAGAGCCCCTCCGGGAGATGGGACATGTGCTGTGTGAGGGTCTTCCGGGAGATGTGACATGTTCTGCGTGAGGTTTTTCCGGGAGATGGGACATGTGCTGTGTGACGGTCCTCCGGGAGATGGGACATGTGCTGTGTGAGGTTCCTCCGGGAGATGGGGTATATGCTGTGTGAAGGTCCTCTGGGAGATGGGACATGTGCTGTGTGAGGGTCCTCCGGGAGATGGGACATGTGCTGTGTGAGGGTCTTCCCGGAGATGGGACATGTACTGTGTGAGCCCCTCTGGGAGATGAGACATGTGCTGTGTGAGGGTCCTCCGGGAGATGGGGTATATGCTGTGTGAGGGTCCTCTGGGAGATGGGACATGTGCTGTGTGAGGGTCCTCCGGGAGATGGGACATGTGCTGTTTAAGCTCTTCCCGGAGATGGGACATGTGCTGTGTGAGCCCCTCTGGGAGATGAGACATGTGCTGTGTGAGGGTCCTCCGGGAGATGGGGCATGTGCTGTGTGAGCCCCTCCGGGAGATGGGACATGTGCTGTGTGAGCCCCTCCAGGAGATGGGACATGTGCTGTGTGAGCCCCTCCGGGAGATGGGACATGTGCTTTGTGAGGTTCTTCCGGGAGATGGGACATGTTCTGCGTGAGGGTCTTCCGGGACATGGGACATGTGCTGTGTGACGGTACTCCAGGAGATGGGACATGTGCTGTGTGAGCGTCCTCCGGAAGATGGGGCATGTGCTGTGTGAGGGTATACCGGGAGATGGGACATGTGCTATGTGTGGATCCTCCAGTAGATATGACATGTGCTCTTTGAGCCCCTCCGGGAGATGGGACATGTGATGTGTGAGGGTCCAACGGGAGATGGGACATGTGCTGTGTGAGGGTCCTCCGGGAGATGGGACATGTGCTGTGTGAGCCCCTCTGTGAGATGAGACATGTGCTGTGTGAGGGTCCTCCGGGAGATGGGGCATGTGCTGTGTGAGCCCCTCCGGGAGATGGGACATGTGCTATGTGAGCCCCTCCAGGAGATGGGACATGTGCTGTGTGAGCCCCTCCGGGAGATGGGACATGTGCTTTGTGAGGTTCTTCCGGGAGATGGGACATGTTCTGCGTGAGGGTCTTCCGGGAGATGGGACATGTGCTGTGTGAGGGTCATCCGGGAGAAGGGACATGTGCTGTGTGAGCACCTCCGGGAGATGGGACATGTGCTGTGTGAGCCCCTCCGGGAGATGGGACATGTGCTGTGTGAGGGTCTTCCAGGAGATGGGACATGTTCTGCGTGTGGGTCTTCCGGGAGATGGGACATGTGCTGTGTGAGCCCCTCCAGGAGATGGGACATGTGCTGTGTGAGGGTCCTCCGGAAGATGGGGCATGTGCTGTGTGAGGGTCCTCCGGGAGATGGGACATGTGCTGTGTGAGGGTCCTCCGGGAGATGGGACATGTGCTCTGTGAGGGTCCTCCGGGAGATGGGACATGTGCTGTGTGAGGGTCCTCCAGAAGATGGGACATGTGCTGTGTGACGGTCCTCCGGGAGATGGGACATGTGCTGTGTGAGGGTCCTCCGGAAGATGGGGCTTGTGCTGTGTGATGGTCCTCCGGGAGATGGGACATGTGCTGTGTGAGGGTCCTCCGGGAGATTGGACATGTGCTGTGTGAGCCCCTCCGGGAAATGGGACATGTGCTCTGTGAGGGTCCTCCGGGAGATGGGACATGTGCTGAGCGAGGGTCCTCCAGGAGATGGGACATGTGCTGTGTGAGGGTCCTCCGGGAAAAGGGGCAGGTGCTCTGTGAGCCACTCTGGGAGATGGGACGTGTGCTGTGCGAGGGTCCTCCGGGAGATGGGACATGTGCTGTGTGAGGGGCCTCCGGGAGATGGGACATGTGCTGTGAGAGCACCTCCGGGAGAGGGGACATGTGCTGTGTGAGGGTCCTCTGCGAGATGCGACATGTGCTGTGTGAGGTTGTCCACCGGGAGAAGGGACATGTGCTGTGTGAGGGTCCTCTGGGAGATGGGACATGTGCTGTGTGATGGTCCTCCGGGAGATGGGACATGTGCTGTGTGATGGTCCTCCAGGAGATGGGGCATGTGCTGTGTGAGCACCTACGGGAGATGGGACATGTGCTGCGAGAGCCCCTTCGGGAGATGGGAGATGTGCTATGTGAGCCCCTCCGGGAGATAGGACATGTGCTGTGTGAGGGTCTTCCGGGAGATGGGACATGTTCTGTGTGAGGGTCTTCCGGGAGATGGGACATGTGCTGTGTGACGGTACTCCGGGAGATGGGACATGTGCTGTGAGTGTGTCCTCCGGAAGATGGGGCATGTGCTATGTGAGGGTACACCGGGAGATGGGACAAGTGCTCTGTGAGATACTCTGGGAGATGGGTCGTGTGCTGTGCGAGGGTTTTCCGGGAGATGGGACATGTGCTATGTGAGCAGCTCCGGGATAGGGGACATGTGCTGTGTGAGGGTCCTCCGGGAGATGGGACATGTGCTGTGTGAGGGCCCTCCGGGAGATGTGACATGTGCTGTGTGAGCCCCTCCGGGAGATGGGACATGTGCTGTGTGAGCCCCTCCGGGAGATGGGACATGTGCTGTGTGAGGGTCTTCCGGGAGATGGGACATGTTCTGCGTGAGGGTCTTCCGGGAGATGAGACATGTTCTGCGTGAGGGTCTTCCGGGAAATGGGACATGTGCTGTGTGCCGGTCCTCCGGGAGATGGGACATGTGCTGTGTGAGGGTCCTCCGGAAGATGGGGCATGTGCTGTGTGAGGGTCCTCCGGGAGAAGGGACATGTGCTGTGTGAGCCCCTCCGGGAGATGGGACATGTGATGTGTGAGGGACCAACAGGAGATGGGACATGTGCTGTGTGAGGGTCATCCGGGAGAAGGGGCGTGTGCTCTGTGAGGTTCCTCCGGGAGAAGGGGCATGTGCTCTGTGAGCCACTCTGGGAGATGGGACGTGTGCTTTGCGAGGGTCCTCCGGGAGATGGGACATGTGCTGTGTGAGGGTCATCCGGGAGAAGGGACATGTGCTGTGTGAGCACCTCCGGGAGATGGGACATGTGCTGTGTGAGCCCCTCCGGGAGATGGGACATGTGCTGTGTGAGGGTCTTCCGGGAGATGGGACATGTTCTGCGTGTGGGTCTTCCGGGAGATGGGACATGTGCTGTGTGAGCCCCTCCGGGAGATGGGACATGTGCTGTGTGAGGGTCCTCCGGAAGATGGGGCATGTGCTGTGTGAGGGTCCTCCGCGAGATGGGACATGTGCTCTGTGAGGGTCCTCCGGGAGATGGGACATGTGCTGTGTGAGGGTCCTCCAGGAGATGGGACATGAACTGTGTGACGGTCCTCCGGGAGATGGGACATGTGCTGTGTGAGGGTCCTCCAGAGAATGGGGCTTGTGCTGTGTGATGGTCCTCCGGGAGATGGGACATTTGCTGTGTGAGCCCCTCCGGGAGATGGGACAAGTTCTGTGTGAGGGTCCTCCGGGAGATGTGGCATGTGCTGTGAGAGCCCCTCCGTGAGATGGGACATGTGCTGTGTGAGGGTTCTCCGGGAGATGGGACATATGCTATGTGAGGGTCCTCTGGGAGATGGGACATGCGCTGTGTGAGCCCCTCCGGGAAATGGGACATGTGCTATGTGAGCCCCTCCGGGAGATGGGACATGTGCGGTGTGAGCCCCTCCGAGAGATGGGACATGTGCTGTGTGAGCCCCTCCGGGAGGTGGGACATCTGCTGTGTGAGGGTTTTCCGGGAGATGGGACATGTGCTGTGTGAGGGTCCTCCGGGAGATGGGACATGTGCTGTGTGAGGGTTCTCTGGGAGATGGGACATGTGCTGTGAGAGCCCCACTGGGAGATAGGACATGTCCTGTGTGAGCCCCTCCGGGAGATGGGACATGTCCTGTGTGAGCCCCTCCGGGAGATGGGACATGTGCTGTGTGAGCCCCTCTGGGAGATGGGACATGTGCTGTGTGAGGGTCCAACGGGAGATGGGACATATGCTGTGTGAGGGTCCTCCGGGAGATGGGACATGTGCTGTGCGAGGGTGCTCCGGGAGATAGGACATGTGCTGTGCGAGGATCCTCCGGGAGAAGGGGCATGTGCTCTGTGAGCCACTCTGGGAGACCGGACGTGTGCTGTGCGAGGGTCCTCCGGGAGATGAGATATGTGCTATGTGAGCAGCTCCGGGAGATGGGGCATGTGATGTGTGAGCCCCTCCGGGAGATGGGACATGTGCTGTGTCAGCCCCTCCGGGAGATGGGACATGTGCTGTGTCAGCCCCTCCGGGCGATAGGACATGTGCTGTGTCAGCCCCTCCGAGAGATGGGACATGTGCTCTGTGAGCCCCTCCGGGAGATGGGACACGTGCTGTGTGAGGGTCCTCCGGGATTGGTCATGTGCTGTGTGAGCCCCTCTGGGAGATGGGACATGTGTTGTGTGAGCGTCCTCCGGGAGATGGAACATGTGCTGTGTGAGAGTCCTTGGGGGAAATGGGCCACGTGCTGTGTGAGCCCTTCCGGGAGATGGGACATGTGCTGTGTGAGGGTCCTCCGGGAGATGGGACATGTGCCATGTGAGCCCCTCCGAGAGATGGGACATGTGCTGTGTGAGGTTCCTCCGGGAGATGGGACATGTGCTGTGTGAGGGTCCTCTGGGAGATGGGACATGCGCTGTGTGAGCCCCACCAGGAAATGGGACATGTGCTGTGTGAAGTTCCTCCGGGAGATGGGGCATATGCTGTGTGAGGGTTTTCTGGGAGATGGGACATGCGTTGTGTGAGGGTCCTCCGGGAGATTGGACATGTGTTGTGTGAGAGACCTCCGGGAAATGGGGTTTGTGCTGTGTGAGAGTCGTCTGGGAGATGGGACATGTGCTGTGTGAGCCCCTCCGGGAGATGGGACATGTGCTGTGTGAGCCCCTCCGGGAGATGGGACATGTTCTGTGTGAGCCCCTCCGGGAGATCGGACATGAGCTTTGTGAGGGTCTTCCCGGAGATGGTGCATGTGCTGTGTGCGGTTCCTCCGGGAGATGGGACATGTGCTGTGTGAGGGTCATCCGGGAGATGGGACATGTGCTGTGCGAGGGTCCTCCGGGAGATGGGACATGTGCTGTCTGAGGGTGCTCCGGGAGAAGGGGAATGTTCTCTGTGAGCCACTCTGGGAGATGGGACGTGTGCTGTGCGAGGGTCCTCCGGGAGATGGGACATGTGCTATATGAGCAGCTCCGGGAGAGGGGACATGTGCTGTGTGAGGGTCCTCCGGGAGATGGGACATGTGCTGTGTGAGGGTCCACCGGGAGATGGGGCATGTGTTGTGCGAGCCCCTCCGGGAGATGGGACATGTGCTGTGTGAGAGTTCTCCGGGAGATTGGACATGTATTGTGTGCGAATCCTCCGGGAAATGGGACATGTGCTGTGTGAGCCCCTCCGGGAGATGGGGCAGGTGATGTGTGAGCCCCTCCGGGAGATGGGACATGTGCTGTGTGAGGGTCCTCCGGGAGATGGGACATGTGCTGTGTCAGCCCCTCCGGGCGATGGGACATGTGCTGTGTCAGCCCCTCCGGGAGATGGGACATGTGCTGTGTCAGCCCCTCCGGGAGATGGGTCACGTGCTGTGTGAGGGTTCTACGGGATTGGCCATGTGCTGTGTGAGCCCCTCCGGGAGATGGGACATGTGCTGTGTGAGCGTCCTCCGGGAGATGGAACATGTGCTGTGTGAGGGTCCTTGGGGGAAATGGGACATGTGCTGTGTGAGCCCTTCCGGGAGATGGGGCATGTGTTGTGTGAGGGTCCTCCGGGAGATGGGACATGTGCCGTGTGAGCCCCTCCGGGAGATGGGACATGTGCTGTGTGAGGGTCCTCCGGGATATGGGGCATGTGCTGTGTGAGCCCCACCGGGAGATGGGACATGTGATGTGTGAGGGTCTTCCGGGAGATGGGACATGTTCTGCGTGAGGGTCTTCCGGGAGATGGGACATGTGCTGTGTGAGCCGCTCCGGGAGATGGGACATGTGCTGTGTGAGCCCCTCCGGGAGATGGGACATGTTCTGTGTGAGCCCCTCCGGGAGATGGGACATGTGCTGTGTGAGGGTCTTCCGGGAGATGGGACATGTTCTGCGTGAGGGTCTTCCGGGAGATGGGACATGTGCTGTGTGACGGTACTCCGGGAGATGGGACATGTGCTGTGTGATGGTCTTCCAGAAGATGGGGCATGTGCTGTGTGAGGGTACACCAGGAGATGGGACATGTGCTATGTGAGGATCCTCCGGGAGATGGGACATGTGCTGTGTGAGGATCCTCCGGGAGATGGGACATATGCTATGTGAGGATCCTCCGGGAGATAGGACATGTGCTGTGTGAGCCCCTCCGGGAGATGGGACATGTTCTGCGTGAGGGTCTTCCGGGAGATTGGACATGTGCTGTGTGAGCTCCTCCGGGAGATGGGACATGTGCTGTGTGAGCCCCTCCGGGAGATGGGGCCTGTGATGTGTGAGCCCCTCCGGGAGATGGGACATCTGCTGTGTGAGGGTCCTCCGTGAGATGGGACGTGTGCTGTGCGAGGGTCCTCTGGGAGACGGGACATGTGCTATGTGAGCAGCTCCGGGAGAGTGGAAATGTGCTGTGTGAGGGTCCTGCGGGAGATGGGACATGTGCTGTGTGAGGGTCCTCCGGGATATGGGGCATGTGCTGTGTGAGCCCCTTCGGGAGATGGGACATGTTCTGCGTGAGGGTCTTCCGGGAGATTGGACATGTGCTGTGTGAGCTCCTCCGGGAGATGGGACATGTGCTGTGTGAGCCCCTCCGGGAGATGGGGCCTGTGATGTGTGAGCCCCTCCGGGAGATGGGACATGTGCTGTGTGAGCCCCTCCGGGAGATGGGACATCTGCTGTGTGAGGGTCCTCCGTGAGATGGGACATGTGCTGTCTGAGGGTCCTCTGGGAGATGGGACATGTGCTGTGTGAGGGTCCACCGGGAGATGGGGCATGTGTTGTGCGAGCCCCTCCGGGAGATGGGACATGTGCTGTGTGAGGGTTCTCTGGGAGATTGGACATGTGTTGAGTGCGAGTCCTCCGGGAAATGGGACATGTGCTGTCTGAGCCCCTACGGGAGATGGGGCATGTGATGTGCGAGCCCCTCCGGGAGATGGGACATGTGCTGTGTCAGCCCCTCCGGGAGATGGGACATGTGCTGTGTCAGCCCCTCCGGGCGATAGGACATGTGCTGTGTCAGCCCCTCCGGGAGATGGGACATGTGCTCTGTGAGCCCCTCCGGGAGATGGGACACGTGCTGTGAGGGGGTCCTCCGGGATTGGTCATGTGCTGTGTGAGCCCCTCCGGGAGATGGGACATTTGCTGTGTGAGCGTCCTCCGGGAGATGGAACATGTGCTGTGTGAGCCCCTCCGGGAGATGGGACATGTGCTGTGTGAGGGTCCTCCGGGAGATGGGACATATGCTATGTGAGGGTCCTCTGGGAGATGGGACATGCGCTGTGTGAGCCCCTCCGGGAAATGGGACATGTGCTATGTGAGCCCCTCCGGGAGATGGGACATGTGCGGTGTGAGCCCCTCCGAGAGATGGGACATGTGCTGTGTGAGCCCCTCCGGGAGGTGGGACATCTGCTGTGTGAGGGTTTTCCGGGAGATGGGACATGTGCTGTGTGAGGGTCCTCCGGGAGATGGGACATGTGCTGTGTGAGGGTTCTCTGGGAGATGGGACATGTGCTGTGAGAGCCCCACTGGGAGATAGGACATGTCCTGTGTGAGCCCCTCCGGGAGATGGGACATGTCCTGTGTGAGCCCTTCCGGGAGATGGGACATGTGCTGTGTGAGGGTCCTCCGGGAGATGGGGCATGTGTTGTGCGAGCCCCTCGGGGAGAGGGGACATGTGCTGTGTGAGCCCCTCCGGGAGATGGGACATGTGCTGTGTGAGCCCCTCCGAGACATGGGACATGTGCTGTGTGAGGGTCCTCCGGGAGATGGGACATGTGCTGTGTGAGCCCCTCCGAGACATGGGACATGTGCTGTGTGAGGGTCCTCCGGGAGATGGGACATGTGCTGTGTGAGCCCCTCCGGGAGATGGAACATGTGATGTGTGAGGGTCCTCCGGGAGATGGGACATGTGCTGTGCGAGGGTGCTCCGGGAGATAGGACATGTGCTGTGCGAGGATCCTCCGGGAGAAGGGGCATGTGCTCTGTGAGCCACTCTGGGAGACCGGACGTGTGCTGTGCGAGGGTCCTCCGGGAGATGAGATATGTGCTATGTGAGCAGCTCCGGGAGATGAGACATGTGCTGTGTGAGCCCCTCCGGGAGATGGGACATGTGCTGTGTGAGGGTCTTCCGGGAGATGGGACATGTTCTGCGTGAGGGTCTTCCGGGAGATAGGACATGTGCTGTGTGACGGTCCTCCGGGAGATGGGACATGTGCTGTGTGAGGGTCCTCCGGGAGATGGGGCATGTGCTGTGTGAGGGTCCTCCGGGAGATGGGGCATGTGCTGTGTGAGAGTGCATCGGGAGATGGGACATGTGCTATGTGAGGGTCCTCCGGGAGATAGGACATGTGCTGTGTGAGTCCCTCCGGGAGATGGGACATGCGATGTGTGAGGGTCCAACAGGAGATGGGACATGTGCTGTGCGAGGGTCCTCCAGGAGATGGGACATGTGCTGTGTGAGTGTCCTCCGGGAGAAGGGGCAGGTGCTCTGTGAGCCACTCTGGGAGATGGGACGTGTGCTGTGCGAATGTCCTCCGGGAGATGGGACATGTGCTGTGTGAGGGTCCTCCGGGAGAAGGGGCAGGTGCTCTGTGAGCCACTCTGAGAGATGATACGTGTGCTGTGCGAGGGTCCTCCAGGAGATGGGACATGTGCTGTGTGAGCACCTCCGGGAGAGGGGACAAGTGCTGTGTGAGGGTCCTCTGGGAGATGGGACATGTGCTGTGTGAGGGTCCTCCGGGAGATGGGACATGTGTTGTGTGAGGGTCCTCTGCGAGATGGGACATGTTCTGTGTGAGGGTCCTCCGGGAGATGGGACATGTGCTGTGTGAGCACCTCCGGGAGAGGGGACATGTGCTGTGTGAGCCCCTCCGGGAGATGGGACATGTGCTGTGTGAGGGTCCTCCGGGAGATGCGACATGTGCTGTGTGAGGGTCCTCCTGGAGATGGGACATGTGCTGTGTGAGGCTCCTCTGGGAGATGGGACATGTGCTGTCTGAGGGTAATCCGGGAGATGGGACATGTGCTGTGTGAGGGTCCTCTGGGAGATGGGACATGTGCTGTCTGAGGGTAATCCGGGAGATGGGACATGTGCTGTGTGAGGGTCCTCTGGGAGATGGGACATGTGCTGTGTGAGGGTCCTCTGGGAGATGGGACATGTGCTGTGTGAGGGTCCTCTGGGAGATGGGACATCTGCTGTATGAGGCTGCTCCGGGAGATGGGAAATGTGCTGTGAGAAGGTCCTCCGGGATATGGGGCATGTGCTGTGTGAGCCCCTCCGGGAGATAGGACATGTGCTGTGTGAGCCCCTCCGGGAGATGGGACATGTTCTGTGTGAGCCCCTCCGGGAGATGGGACATGTGCTGTGTGAGGGTCTTCCGGGAGATGGGACATGTTCTGCGTGAGGGTCTTCCGGGAGATGGGACATGTGCTGTGTGACGGTACTCCGGGAGATGGGACATGTGCTGTGTGATGGTCTTCCAGAAGATGGGGCATGTGCTGTGTGAGGGTACACCAGGAGATGGGACATGTGCTATGTGAGGATCCTCCGGGAGATGGGACATGTGCTGTGTGAGGATCCTCCGGGAGATGGGACATATGCTATGTGAGGATCCTCCGGGAGATAGGACATGTGCTGTGTGAGCCCCTCCGGGAGATGGGACATGTTCTGCGTGAGGGTCTTCCGGGAGATTGGACATGTGCTGTGTGAGCTCCTCCGGGAGATGGGACATGTGCTGTGTGAGCCCCTCCGGGAGATGGGGCCTGTGATGTGTGAGCCCCTCCGGGAGATGGGACATCTGCTGTGTGAGGGTCCTCCGTGAGATGGGACGTGTGCTGTGCGAGGGTCCTCTGGGAGACGGGACATGTGCTATGTGAGCAGCTCCGGGAGAGTGGAAATGTGCTGTGTGAGGGTCCTGCGGGAGATGGGACATGTGCTGTGTGAGGGTCCTCCGGGATATGGGGCATGTGCTGTGTGAGCCCCTTCGGGAGATGGGACATGTTCTGCGTGAGGGTCTTCCGGGAGATTGGACATGTGCTGTGTGAGCTCCTCCGGGAGATGGGACATGTGCTGTGTGAGCCCCTCCGGGAGATGGGGCCTGTGATGTGTGAGCCCCTCCGGGAGATGGGACATGTGCTGTGTGAGCCCCTCCGGGAGATGGGACATCTGCTGTGTGAGGGTCCTCCGTGAGATGGGACATGTGCTGTCTGAGGGTCCTCTGGGAGATGGGACATGTGCTGTGTGAGGGTCCACCGGGAGATGGGGCATGTGTTGTGCGAGCCCCTCCGGGAGATGGGACATGTGCTGTGTGAGGGTTCTCTGGGAGATTGGACATGTGTTGAGTGCGAGTCCTCCGGGAAATGGGACATGTGCTGTCTGAGCCCCTACGGGAGATGGGGCATGTGATGTGCGAGCCCCTCCGGGAGATGGGACATGTGCTGTGTCAGCCCCTCCGGGAGATGGGACATGTGCTGTGTCAGCCCCTCCGGGCGATAGGACATGTGCTGTGTCAGCCCCTCCGGGAGATGGGACATGTGCTCTGTGAGCCCCTCCGGGAGATGGGACACGTGCTGTGAGGGGGTCCTCCGGGATTGGTCATGTGCTGTGTGAGCCCCTCCGGGAGATGGGACATTTGCTGTGTGAGCGTCCTCCGGGAGATGGAACATGTGCTGTGTGAGCCCCTCCGGGAGATGGGACATGTGCTGTGTGAGGGTCCTCCGGGAGATGGGACATATGCTATGTGAGGGTCCTCTGGGAGATGGGACATGCGCTGTGTGAGCCCCTCCGGGAAATGGGACATGTGCTATGTGAGCCCCTCCGGGAGATGGGACATGTGCGGTGTGAGCCCCTCCGAGAGATGGGACATGTGCTGTGTGAGCCCCTCCGGGAGGTGGGACATCTGCTGTGTGAGGGTTTTCCGGGAGATGGGACATGTGCTGTGTGAGGGTCCTCCGGGAGATGGGACATGTGCTGTGTGAGGGTTCTCTGGGAGATGGGACATGTGCTGTGAGAGCCCCACTGGGAGATAGGACATGTCCTGTGTGAGCCCCTCCGGGAGATGGGACATGTCCTGTGTGAGCCCTTCCGGGAGATGGGACATGTGCTGTGTGAGGGTCCTCCGGGAGATGGGGCATGTGTTGTGCGAGCCCCTCGGGGAGAGGGGACATGTGCTGTGTGAGCCCCTCCGGGAGATGGGACATGTGCTGTGTGAGCCCCTCCGAGACATGGGACATGTGCTGTGTGAGGGTCCTCCGGGAGATGGGACATGTGCTGTGTGAGCCCCTCCGAGACATGGGACATGTGCTGTGTGAGGGTCCTCCGGGAGATGGGACATGTGCTGTGTGAGCCCCTCCGGGAGATGGAACATGTGATGTGTGAGGGTCCTCCGGGAGATGGGACATGTGCTGTGCGAGGGTGCTCCGGGAGATAGGACATGTGCTGTGCGAGGATCCTCCGGGAGAAGGGGCATGTGCTCTGTGAGCCACTCTGGGAGACCGGACGTGTGCTGTGCGAGGGTCCTCCGGGAGATGAGATATGTGCTATGTGAGCAGCTCCGGGAGATGAGACATGTGCTGTGTGAGCCCCTCCGGGAGATGGGACATGTGCTGTGTGAGGGTCTTCCGGGAGATGGGACATGTTCTGCGTGAGGGTCTTCCGGGAGATAGGACATGTGCTGTGTGACGGTCCTCCGGGAGATGGGACATGTGCTGTGTGAGGGTCCTCCGGGAGATGGGGCATGTGCTGTGTGAGGGTCCTCCGGGAGATGGGGCATGTGCTGTGTGAGAGTGCATCGGGAGATGGGACATGTGCTATGTGAGGGTCCTCCGGGAGATAGGACATGTGCTGTGTGAGTCCCTCCGGGAGATGGGACATGCGATGTGTGAGGGTCCAACAGGAGATGGGACATGTGCTGTGCGAGGGTCCTCCAGGAGATGGGACATGTGCTGTGTGAGTGTCCTCCGGGAGAAGGGGCAGGTGCTCTGTGAGCCACTCTGGGAGATAGGACGTGTGCTGTGCGAATGTCCTCCGGGAGATGGGACATGTGCTGTGTGAGGGTCCTCCGGGAGAAGGGGCAGGTGCTCTGTGAGCCACTCTGAGAGATGATACGTGTGCTGTGCGAGGGTCCTCCAGGAGATGGGACATGTGCTGTGTGAGCACCTCCGGGAGAGGGGACAAGTGCTGTGTGAGGGTCCTCTGGGAGATGGGACATGTGCTGTGTGAGGGTCCTCCGGGAGATGGGACATGTGTTGTGTGAGGGTCCTCTGCGAGATGGGACATGTTCTGTGTGAGGGTCCTCCGGGAGATGGGACATGTGCTGTGTGAGCACCTCCGGGAGAGGGGACATGTGCTGTGTGAGCCCCTCCGGGAGATGGGACATGTGCTGTGTGAGGGTCCTCCGGGAGATGCGACATGTGCTGTGTGAGGGTCCTCCTGGAGATGGGACATGTGCTGTGTGAGGCTCCTCTGGGAGATGGGACATGTGCTGTCTGAGGGTAATCCGGGAGATGGGACATGTGCTGTGTGAGGGTCCTCTGGGAGATGGGACATGTGCTGTCTGAGGGTAATCCGGGAGATGGGACATGTGCTGTGTGAGGGTCCTCTGGGAGATGGGACATGTGCTGTGTGAGGGTCCTCTGGGAGATGGGACATGTGCTGTGTGAGGGTCCTCTGGGAGATGGGACATCTGCTGTATGAGGCTGCTCCGGGAGATGGGAAATGTGCTGTGAGAAGGTCCTCCGGGATATGGGGCATGTGCTGTGTGAGCCCCTCCGGGAGATAGGACATGTGCTGTGTGAGCCCCTCCGGGAGATGGGACACGTGCTGCGTGAGCCCCTCCGGGAGATGGGACATGTGCTGTGTGAGGGTATCCGGGAGATGGGACATGTTCTGCGTGAGGGTCTTCCGGGAGATGGGACATGTGCTGTGTGATGGTACTCCGGGAGATGGGACATGTGCTGTGTGATGGTCCGCCGGAAGATGGGGCATGTGCTGTGCGAGGGTACACCGGGAGACGGGACATGTGCTATGTGAGGATCCTCCGGGAGATAGGACATGTGCTGTGTGAGCCCCTCCGGGAGATGGGATATGTGCTGTGTGAGGGTCCTCCGGGAGAAGGGGCATGTGCTCTGTGAGCCACTCTGGGAGATGGGACGTGTTCTGCGTGAGGGTCTTCCGGGAGATGGGACATGTGCTGTGTGAGCTCATCCGGGAGATGGGACATTTGCTGTGTGAGCCCCTCCGGGAGATGGGACAAGTTCTGTGTGAGCCTCTCTGGGCGATTGGACATGAGCTGTGTGAGGGTCTTCCCGGAGATGGGGCATGTGCTGTGTGCGGTTGCTCCGGGAGATGGGACATGTGCTGTGTGAGCCCCTCCGGGAGATGGGACATGTGCTGTGAGAGCCCCTCCGGGAGATGGGACATGTGCTGTGTGAGCCCCTCCGAGAGATGGGACTTGTGCTGTGTGAGCCCCTCCGGGAGATGGGACATGTGCTGTGAGAGGGTCCTCCGGGAGATGGGGCATGTGCTGTGTGAGCCCCTCCGAGAGATGGGACATGTGCTGTGAGAGCCCCTCCGGGAGATGGGACATGTGCTGTGTGAGGGTCCTCCGGGAGATGGGACATGTGCTGTGTGAGGGTCCTCCGGGAGATGGGACATGTGCTGTGTGAGGGTCCTCCGGGATATGGGGCATGTGCTGTGTGAGCCCCTTCGGGAGATGGGGTATGTGCTGTGTGAGCCCCTCCGGGAGATGGGACATGTGCTGTGTGATCCCCTCCGGGAGATGGGACATGTGCTGTGTGAGGGTCTTCGGGGAGATGGGACATGTTCTGCGTGAGGGTCTTCCGGGAGATGGGACATGTTCTGCGTGAGGGTCTTCCGGGAGATGGGACATGTGCTGTGTGCCGGTCCTCCGGGAGATGGGACATGTGCTGTGTGAGGGTCCTCCGGAAGATGGGGCATGCGCTGTGTGAGGGTCCTCCGGGAGATGGGACATGTGATGTGTGAGGGTCCAACGGGAGATGGGACATGTGCTGTGTGAGGGTCCTCCGGGAGCTGGGACATGTGCTGTGCGAGCCTCCTCCAGGAGATGGGACATGTGCTGTGTGTGGGTCCTCCGGGAGATGGGACATCTGCTGTGTGAGCCCCTCTGGGAGATGGGACATGTGCTGTGTGAGGGTCCTCTGGGAGATGGGACATGTGCTGTGCGAGGGTCCTCCGGGAGAAGGGGCATGTGTTCTGTGAGCCACTCTGGGTGATGGGACGTTTGCTGTGCGAGGGTCCTCCGGGAGATGGGACATGTGCTGTGTAAGCCACTCTGTGAGATGGGACGTGTGCTGTGCAAGGGTCCTCCGGGAGATGGGACATGTGCTGTGTGAGCACCTCCGGGAGATGGGACATGTGCTGTGTGAGCCCCTCCGGGAGATGGGACATGTGCTGTGTGAGGGTCTTCTGGGAGATGGGACATGTTCTGCGCGTGGGTCTTCCGGGAGATGGGACATGTGCTGTGTGAGCCCCTCCGGGAGATGGGACATGTGCTGTGTGAGGGTCGTTCGGAACATGGGGCATGTGCTGTGTGAGGGTCCTCCGGGAGATGGGACATGTGCTGTGTGAGGGTCCTCCGGGAGATGGGACATGTGCTGTGTGAGGGTCCTCCAGAAGATGGGACATGTGCTGTGTGAGGGTCCTCCGGGAGATTGGACATGTGCTGTGCGAGGGTCCTCCGGGATATGGGGCATGTGCTGTGTGAGCCCCTTCGGGAGATGGGGCATGTGCTGTGTGAGCCCCTCCAGGAGATGGGACATGTGCTGTGTGATCCCCTCCGGGAGATGGGACATGTGCTGTGTGAGGGTCTTCCGGGAGATGGGACATGTTCTGCGTGAGCGTCTTCCGGGAGATGGGACATGTGCTGTGTGAGGGTCTTCCGGGAGATGGGACATGTTCTGCGTGAGCGTCTTCCGGGAGATGGGACATGTTCTGCGTGAGGGTCTTCCGGGAGATGGGACATGTGCTGTGTGCCGGTCCTCCGGGAGATGGGACATGTGCTTGGTGAGGGTCCTCCGGAAGATGGGGCATGCGCTGTGTGAGGGTCCTCCGGGAGATGGGACATGTGATGTGTGAGGGTCCAACGGGAGATGGGACATGTGCTGTGTGAGGGTCCTCCGGGAGCTGGGACATGTGCTGTGCGAGCCTCCTCCAGGAGATGGGACATGTGCTGTGTGTGGGTCCTCCGGGAGAAGGGGCATGTGCTCTGTGAGCCACTCTGGGAGATGGTACGTGTGCTGTGCGAGGGTCCTCCGGGAGATGGGACATGTGCTGTGTGAGGGTCCTCCGGGAGATGGGGCGTGTACTCTGTGAGGTTCCTCCGGGAGATGGGACATCTGCTGTGTGAGCCCCTCTGGGAGATGGGACATGTGCTGTGTGAGGGTCCTCTGGGAGATGGGACATGTGCTGTGCGAGGGTCCTCCGGGAGAAGGGGCATGTGTTCTGTGAGCCACTCTGGGAGATGGGACGTTTGCTGTGCGAGGGTCCTCCGGGAGATGGGACATGTGCTGTGTGAGCCACTCTGTGAGATGGGACGTGTGCTGTGCAAGGGTCCTCCGGGAGATGGGACATGTGCTGTGTGAGCACCTCCGGGAGATGGGACATGTGCTGTGTGAGCACCTCCGGGAGATGGGACATGTGCTGTGTGAGGGTCTTCTGGGAGATGGGACATGTTCTGCGCGTGGGTCTTCCGGGAGATGGGACATGTGCTGTGTGAGGGTCCTCCGGGAGATGGGACATGTGCTGTGTGAGGGTCGTTCGGAACATGGGGCATGTGCTGTGTGAGGGTCCTCCGGGAGATGGGACATGTGCTGTGTGAGGGTCCTCCGGGAGATGGGACATGTGCTGTGTGAGGGTCCTCCGGGAGACGGGACATGTGCTGTGTGAGGGTCCTCCGGGAGATTGGACATGTGCTGTGTGAGGGTCCTCCAGGAGATTGGACATGTGCTGTGTGAGTCCCTCCGGGAGATGGGACATGTGCTCTGTGAGGGTCCTCCGGGAGATGGGACATGTGCTGTGCGAGGGTCCTCCGGGAGATGGGACATGTGCTGTGTGAGGGACTTCCGGGAGATGGGACATATTCTGCGTTTGGGTCTTCCGGGAGATGGGACATGTGCTGTGTGAGCCCCTCCGGGAGATGGGACATGTGCTGTGTGAGGGTCCTCCGGAAGATGGGGCATCTGCTGTGTGAGGGTCCTCCGGGAGATGGGACATGTGCTGTGCGAGGGTCCTCCGGGAGATGGGACATGTGCTCTGTGAGCCACTCTGGGAGATGGGACATGTGCTGTGCGAGGGTCCTCCGGGAGATGGGACATGTGCTGTGTGAGGGTCATCCCGGAGAAGGGACATGTGCTGTGTGAGCACCTCCGGGAGATGGGACATGTGCTGTGTGAGCCCCTCCGGGAGATGGGACATGTGCTGTGTGAGGGTCTTCCGGGAGATGGGACATGTTCTGCGTTTGGGTCTTCCGGGAGATGGGACATGTGCTGTGTGAGGGTCCTCCGGGAGATGGGACATGTGCTGTGTGAGGGTCCTCCGGGAGATGGGACATGTGCTCTGTGAGGGTCCTCCGGGAGATGGGACATGTGCTGTGTGAGGGTCCTCCAGAAGATGGGACATGTGCAGTGTGACGGTCCTCCGGGAGATGGGACATGTGCTGTGTGAAGGTCCTCCGGAAGATGGGGCATGTGCTGTGTGATGGTCCTCCGGGAGATGGGACATGTGCTGTGTGATGGTCCTCAGGGAGATTGGACATGTGCTGTGTGAGTCCCTCCGGGAAATGGGACATGTGCTCTGTGAGGGTCCTCCGGGAGATGGGACATGTGCTGTGCGAGGGTCCTCCAGGAGATGGGACATGTGCTGTGTGAGGGTCCTCCGGGAAAAGGGGCAGGTGCTCTGTGAGCCACTCTGGGAGATGGGACGTGTGCTGTGCGAGGGTCCTCCGGGAGATGGGACATGTGCTGTGTGAGGGGCCTCCGGGAGATGGGACATGTGCTGTGAGAGCACCTCCGGGAGAGGGGACATGTGCTGTGTGAGCACCTACGGGAGATGGGACATGTGCTGCGAGAGCCCCTTCGGGATATGGGAGATGTGCTATGTGAGCTCCTCCGGGAGATAGGACATGTGCTGTGTGAGGGTCTTCCGGGAGATGGGACATGTTCTGTGTGAGGGTCTTCCGGGAGATGGGACATGTGCTGTGTGATGGTCCTCCAGGAGATGGGGCATGTGCTGTGTGAGCACCTACGGGAGATGGGACATGTGCTGCGAGAGCCCCTTCGGGAGATGGGAGATGTGCTATGTGAGCCCCTCCGGGAGATAGGACATGTGCTGTGTGAGGGTCTTCCGGGAGATGGGACATGTTCTGTGTGAGGGTCTTCCGGGAGATGGGACATGTGCTGTGTGACGGTACTCCGGGAGATGGGACATGTGCTGTGAGTGTGTCCTCCGGAAGATGGGGCATGTGCTATGTGAGGGTACACCGGGAGATGGGACAAGTGCTCTGTGAGCCACTCTGGGAGATGGGACGTGTGCTGTGCGAGGGTTTTCCGGGAGATGGGACATGTGCTATGTGAGCAGCTCCGGGATAGGGGACATGTGCTGTGTGAGGGTCCTCCGGGAGATGGGAAATGTGCTGTGTGAGGGTCCTCCGGGATATGGGGCATGTGCTGTGTGAGCCCCTTCGGGAGATGGGACATGTGCTGTGTGATGGTCCTCCAGGAGATGGGGCATGTGCTGTGTGAGCACCTACGGGAGATGGGACATGTGCTGCGAGAGCCCCTTCGGGAGATGGGAGATGTGCTATGTGAGCCCCTCCGGGAGATAGGACATGTGCTGTGTGAGGGTCTTCCGGGAGATGGGACATGTTCTGTGTGAGGGTCTTCCGGGAGATGGGACATGTGCTGTGTGACGGTACTCCGGGAGATGGGACATGTGCTGTGAGTGTGTCCTCCGGAAGATGGGGCATGTGCTATGTGAGGGTACACCGGGAGATGGGACAAGTGCTCTGTGAGCCACTCTGGGAGATGGGACGTGTGCTGTGCGAGGGTTTTCCGGGAGATGGGACATGTGCTATGTGAGCAGCTCCGGGATAGGGGACATGTGCTGTGTGACGGTCCTCCGGGAGATGGGAAATGTGCTGTGTGAGGGTCCTCCGGGATATGGGGCATGTGCTGTGTGAGCCCCTTCGGGAGATGGGACATGTGCTGTGTGAGCCCCTCCGGGAGATGTGACATGTGCTGTGTGAGCCCCTCCGGGAGATGGGACATGTGCTGTGTGAGCCCCTCCGGGAGATGGGACATGTGCTGTGTGAGGGTCTTCCGGGAGATGGGACATGTTCTGCGTGAGGGTCTTCCGGGAGATGGGACATGTTCTGCGTGAGGGTCTTCCGGGAAATGGGACATGTGCTGTGTGCCGGTCCTCCGGGAGATGGGACATGTGCTGTGTGAGGGTCCTCCGGAAGATGGGGCATGTGCTGTGTGAGGGTCCTCCGGGAGAAGGGACATGTGCTGTGTGAGCCCCTCCGGGAGATGGGACATGTGATGTGTGAGGGACCAACAGGAGATGGGACATGTGCTGTGTGAGGGTCATCCGAGAGAAGGGGCGTGTGCTCTGTGAGGTTCCTCCGGGAGAAGGGGCATGTGCTGTGTGAGCACCTCCGGGAGATGGGACATGTGCTGTGTGAGCCCCTCCGGGAGATGAAACATGTGCTGTGTGAGGGTCTTCCGGGAGATGGGACATGTTCTGCGTGTGGGTCTTCCGGGAGATGGGACATGTGCTGTGTGAGCCCCTCCGGGAGATGGGACATGTGCTGTGTGAGGGTCCTCCGGAAGATGGGGCATGTGCTGTGTGAGGGTCCTCCGGGAGATGGGACATGTGCTGTGTGAGGGTCCTCCGGGAGATGGGACATGTGCTCTGTGAGGGTCCTCCGGGAGATGGGACATGTGCTGTGTGAGGGTCCTCCAGGAGATTGGACATGTGCTGTGTGAGCCCCTCCGGGAGATGGGACATGTGATGTGTGAGGGTCCAACGGGAGATGGGACATGAGCTGTATGAGGGTCCTCCGGGAGATGGGACATGTTCTGTGTGAGGGTCCTCCGGGAGATGGTGCATGTGTTGTGCGAGCCACTCCGGGAGAGGGGACATGTGCTGGGTCAGCCCCTCTGGGCAATGGGACATGTGCTTTGTGAGGGTCCTCCGGGAGATGGGACATGAGCTGTGCGAGGGTCCTCCGGGAGATGGGACATGTGCCGTGTGAGCCCCTCCCTGAGATGGGACATGTTCTGTGAGGTTGTCCTCCAGGAGAAGGGACAGGTGCTGTGTGAGCCCCTCCGGGAGATGGGACATGTGCTGTGTGAGGGTCCGCCGGGAGATGGGACATGTGCTGTGTGAGCCCCTTCGGGAGATGGGGCATGTGCTGTGTGAGCCCCTCCAGGAGATGGGACATGTGCTGTGTGATCCCCTCCGGGAGATGGGACATGTGCTGTGTGAGGGTCCTCCAGAAGATGGGACATGTGCTGTGTGAGGGTCCTCCGGGAGATTGGACATGTGCTGTGCGAGGGTCCTCCGGGATATGGGGCATGTGCTGTGTGAGCCCCTTCGGGAGATGGGGCATGTGCTGTGTGAGCCCCTCCAGGAGATGGGACATGTGCTGTGTGATCCCCTCCGGGAGATGGGACATGTGCTGTGTGAGGGTCTTCCGGGAGATGGGACATGTTCTGCGTGAGCGTCTTCCGGGAGATGGGACATGTGCTGTGTGAGGGTCTTCCGGGAGATGGGACATGTTCTGCGTGAGCGTCTTCCGGGAGATGGGACATGTTCTGCGTGAGGGTCTTCCGGGAGATGGGACATGTGCTGTGTGCCGGTCCTCCGGGAGATGGGACATGTGCTTGGTGAGGGTCCTCCGGAAGATGGGGCATGCGCTGTGTGAGGGTCCTCCGGGAGATGGGACATGTGATGTGTGAGGGTCCAACGGGAGATGGGACATGTGCTGTGTGAGGGTCCTCCGGGAGCTGGGACATGTGCTGTGCGAGCCTCCTCCAGGAGATGGGACATGTGCTGTGTGTGGGTCCTCCGGGAGAAGGGGCATGTGCTCTGTGAGCCACTCTGGGAGATGGTACGTGTGCTGTGCGAGGGTCCTCCGGGAGATGGGACATGTGCTGTGTGAGGGTCCTCCGGGAGATGGGGCGTGTACTCTGTGAGGTTCCTCCGGGAGATGGGACATCTGCTGTGTGAGCCCCTCTGGGAGATGGGACATGTGCTGTGTGAGGGTCCTCTGGGAGATGGGACATGTGCTGTGCGAGGGTCCTCCGGGAGAAGGGGCATGTGTTCTGTGAGCCACTCTGGGAGATGGGACGTTTGCTGTGCGAGGGTCCTCCGGGAGATGGGACATGTGCTGTGTGAGCCACTCTGTGAGATGGGACGTGTGCTGTGCAAGGGTCCTCCGGGAGATGGGACATGTGCTGTGTGAGCACCTCCGGGAGATGGGACATGTGCTGTGTGAGCACCTCCGGGAGATGGGACATGTGCTGTGTGAGGGTCTTCTGGGAGATGGGACATGTTCTGCGCGTGGGTCTTCCGGGAGATGGGACATGTGCTGTGTGAGGGTCCTCCGGGAGATGGGACATGTGCTGTGTGAGGGTCGTTCGGAACATGGGGCATGTGCTGTGTGAGGGTCCTCCGGGAGATGGGACATGTGCTGTGTGAGGGTCCTCCGGGAGATGGGACATGTGCTGTGTGAGGGTCCTCCGGGAGACGGGACATGTGCTGTGTGAGGGTCCTCCGGGAGATTGGACATGTGCTGTGTGAGGGTCCTCCAGGAGATTGGACATGTGCTGTGTGAGTCCCTCCGGGAGATGGGACATGTGCTCTGTGAGGGTCCTCCGGGAGATGGGACATGTGCTGTGCGAGGGTCCTCCGGGAGATGGGACATGTGCTGTGTGAGGGACTTCCGGGAGATGGGACATATTCTGCGTTTGGGTCTTCCGGGAGATGGGACATGTGCTGTGTGAGCCCCTCCGGGAGATGGGACATGTGCTGTGTGAGGGTCCTCCGGAAGATGGGGCATCTGCTGTGTGAGGGTCCTCCGGGAGATGGGACATGTGCTGTGCGAGGGTCCTCCGGGAGATGGGACATGTGCTCTGTGAGCCACTCTGGGAGATGGGACATGTGCTGTGCGAGGGTCCTCCGGGAGATGGGACATGTGCTGTGTGAGGGTCATCCCGGAGAAGGGACATGTGCTGTGTGAGCACCTCCGGGAGATGGGACATGTGCTGTGTGAGCCCCTCCGGGAGATGGGACATGTGCTGTGTGAGGGTCTTCCGGGAGATGGGACATGTTCTGCGTTTGGGTCTTCCGGGAGATGGGACATGTGCTGTGTGAGGGTCCTCCGGGAGATGGGACATGTGCTGTGTGAGGGTCCTCCGGGAGATGGGACATGTGCTCTGTGAGGGTCCTCCGGGAGATGGGACATGTGCTGTGTGAGGGTCCTCCAGAAGATGGGACATGTGCAGTGTGACGGTCCTCCGGGAGATGGGACATGTGCTGTGTGAAGGTCCTCCGGAAGATGGGGCATGTGCTGTGTGATGGTCCTCCGGGAGATGGGACATGTGCTGTGTGATGGTCCTCAGGGAGATTGGACATGTGCTGTGTGAGTCCCTCCGGGAAATGGGACATGTGCTCTGTGAGGGTCCTCCGGGAGATGGGACATGTGCTGTGCGAGGGTCCTCCAGGAGATGGGACATGTGCTGTGTGAGGGTCCTCCGGGAAAAGGGGCAGGTGCTCTGTGAGCCACTCTGGGAGATGGGACGTGTGCTGTGCGAGGGTCCTCCGGGAGATGGGACATGTGCTGTGTGAGGGGCCTCCGGGAGATGGGACATGTGCTGTGAGAGCACCTCCGGGAGAGGGGACATGTGCTGTGTGAGCACCTACGGGAGATGGGACATGTGCTGCGAGAGCCCCTTCGGGATATGGGAGATGTGCTATGTGAGCTCCTCCGGGAGATAGGACATGTGCTGTGTGAGGGTCTTCCGGGAGATGGGACATGTTCTGTGTGAGGGTCTTCCGGGAGATGGGACATGTGCTGTGTGATGGTCCTCCAGGAGATGGGGCATGTGCTGTGTGAGCACCTACGGGAGATGGGACATGTGCTGCGAGAGCCCCTTCGGGAGATGGGAGATGTGCTATGTGAGCCCCTCCGGGAGATAGGACATGTGCTGTGTGAGGGTCTTCCGGGAGATGGGACATGTTCTGTGTGAGGGTCTTCCGGGAGATGGGACATGTGCTGTGTGACGGTACTCCGGGAGATGGGACATGTGCTGTGAGTGTGTCCTCCGGAAGATGGGGCATGTGCTATGTGAGGGTACACCGGGAGATGGGACAAGTGCTCTGTGAGCCACTCTGGGAGATGGGACGTGTGCTGTGCGAGGGTTTTCCGGGAGATGGGACATGTGCTATGTGAGCAGCTCCGGGATAGGGGACATGTGCTGTGTGAGGGTCCTCCGGGAGATGGGAAATGTGCTGTGTGAGGGTCCTCCGGGATATGGGGCATGTGCTGTGTGAGCCCCTTCGGGAGATGGGACATGTGCTGTGTGAGCCCCTCCGGGAGATGTGACATGTGCTGTGTGAGCCCCTCCGGGAGATGGGACATGTGCTGTGTGAGCCCCTCCGGGAGATGGGACATGTGCTGTGTGAGGGTCTTCCGGGAGATGGGACATGTTCTGCGTGAGGGTCTTCCGGGAGATGGGACATGTTCTGCGTGAGGGTCTTCCGGGAAATGGGACATGTGCTGTGTGCCGGTCCTCCGGGAGATGGGACATGTGCTGTGTGAGGGTCCTCCGGAAGATGGGGCATGTGCTGTGTGAGGGTCCTCCGGGAGAAGGGACATGTGCTGTGTGAGCCCCTCCGGGAGATGGGACATGTGATGTGTGAGGGACCAACAGGAGATGGGACATGTGCTGTGTGAGGGTCATCCGAGAGAAGGGGCGTGTGCTCTGTGAGGTTCCTCCGGGAGAAGGGGCATGTGCTGTGTGAGCACCTCCGGGAGATGGGACATGTGCTGTGTGAGCCCCTCCGGGAGATGAAACATGTGCTGTGTGAGGGTCTTCCGGGAGATGGGACATGTTCTGCGTGTGGGTCTTCCGGGAGATGGGACATGTGCTGTGTGAGCCCCTCCGGGAGATGGGACATGTGCTGTGTGAGGGTCCTCCGGAAGATGGGGCATGTGCTGTGTGAGGGTCCTCCGGGAGATGGGACATGTGCTGTGTGAGGGTCCTCCGGGAGATGGGACATGTGCTCTGTGAGGGTCCTCCGGGAGATGGGACATGTGCTGTGTGAGGGTCCTCCAGGAGATTGGACATGTGCTGTGTGAGCCCCTCCGGGAGATGGGACATGTGATGTGTGAGGGTCCAACGGGAGATGGGACATGAGCTGTATGAGGGTCCTCCGGGAGATGGGACATGTTCTGTGTGAGGGTCCTCCGGGAGATGGTGCATGTGTTGTGCGAGCCACTCCGGGAGAGGGGACATGTGCTGGGTCAGCCCCTCTGGGCAATGGGACATGTGCTTTGTGAGGGTCCTCCGGGAGATGGGACATGAGCTGTGCGAGGGTCCTCCGGGAGATGGGACATGTGCCGTGTGAGCCCCTCCCTGAGATGGGACATGTTCTGTGAGGTTGTCCTCCAGGAGAAGGGACAGGTGCTGTGTGAGCCCCTCCGGGAGATGGGACATGTGCTGTGTGAGGGTCCGCCGGGAGATGGGACATGTTCTGCGTGAGGGTCTTCCGGGAGATGGGACATGTGCTGTGTGACGGTCCTCCGGGAGATGGTACATATGCTGTGTGAGGGACCTCCGGGAGATAGGACATGTGCTGTGTGAGTCCCTCCGGGAGATGGGACATGTGATGTGTGAGGGTCCAACGGGAGATGAGACATGTGCTCTGTGAGGGTCCTCCGGGAGATGGGCCATGTGCTGTGCGAGGTTCCTCCAGGAGATGGGATATGTGCTGTGTGAGAGTCCTCCGGGAGAAGGGGCAGGTGCTCTGTGAGCCACTCTGGGAGATGGGACGTGTGCTGTGCGAGGGTCCTCCGGGAGATGGGACATGTGCTCTGTGAGGGTTCTCTGGGAGAAGGGGCAGGTGCTCTGTGAGCCACTCTGGGAGATGATACGTGTGCTGTGTGAGGGTCCAATGGGAGATGGGACATGTGCTCTGTGTGCCACTCTGGGAGATGGGACATGTGCTGTGTGAGCCCCTCCGGGAGATGGGACATGTGCTATGTGAGCCCCTCCAGGAGATGGGACATGTGCTGTGTGAGCCCCTCCGGGAGATGGGACATGTGCTTTGTGAGGTTCTTCCGGGAGATGGGACATGTTCTGCGTGAGGGTCTTCCGGGAGATGGGACATGTTCTGCGTGAGGGTCTTCCGGGAGATGGGACATGTGCTGTGTGAGGGTCATCCGGGAGAAGGGACATGTGCTGTGTGAGCACCTCCGGGAGATGGGACATGTGCTGTGTGAGCCCCTCCGGGAGATGGGACATGTGCTGTGTGAGGGTCTTCCGGGAGATGGGACATGTTCTGCGTGTGGGTCTTCCGGGAGATGGGACATGTGCTGTGTGAGCCCCTCCGGGAGATGGGACATGTGCTGTGTGAGGGTCCTCCGGAAGATGGGGCATGTGCTGTGTGAGGGTCCTCCGGGAGATGGGACATGTGCTGTGTGAGGGTCCTCCGGGAGATGGGACATGTGCTCTGTGAGGGTCCTCCGGGAGATGGGACATGTGCTGTGTGAGGGTCCTCCAGAAGATGGGACATGTGCTGTGTGACGGTCCTCCGGGAGATGGGACATGTGCTGTGTGAGCACCTACGGGAGATGGGACATGTGCTGTGTGAGCCCCTCCGGGAGATGGGACATGTGATGTGTGAGGGTCCAACGGGAGATGGGACATGTGCTGTATGAGGGTCCTCCGGGAGATGGGACATGTGCTGTGCGAGGGTGCTCCGGGAGATCGGACATGTGCTGTGCGAGGGTCCTCCGGGAGAAGGGGCATGTGCTCTGTGAGCCACTCTGGGAGATGGGACGTGTGCTGTGCGAGGGTCCTCCGGGAGATGGGACATGTGCTGTGTGAGCCCCTCCGGGAGATGGGACATGTGATGTGTGAGGGTCCAACGGGAGATGGGACATGAGCTGTATGAGGGTCCTCCGGGAGATGGGACATGTTCTGTGTGAGGGTCCTCCGGGAGATGGTGCATGTGTTGTGCGAGCCACTCCGGGAGAGGGGACATGTGCTGGGTCAGCCCCTCTGGGCAATGGGACATGTGCTTTGTGAGGGTCCTCCGGGAGATGGGACATGAGCTGTGCGAGGGTCCTCCGGGAGAAGGGACATGTGCTGTGTGAGCCCCTCCGGGAGATGGGACATGTGATGTGTGAGGGACCAACAGGAGATGGGACATGTGCTGTGTGAGGGTCATCCGGGAGAAGGGGCGTGTGCTCTGTGAGGTTCCTCCGGGAGAAGGGGCATGTGCTCTGTGAGCCACTCTGGGAGATGGGACGTGTGCTGTGCGAGAGTCCTCCGGGAGATGGGACATGTGCTGTGTGAGGGTCATCCGGGAGAAGGGACATGTGCTGTGTGAGCACCTCCGGGAGATGGGACATGTGCTGTGTGAGCCCCTCCGGGAGATGGGACATGTGCTGTGTGAGGGTCTTCCGGGAGATGGGACATGTTCTGCGTGTGGGTCTTCCGGGAGATGGGACATGTGCTGTGTGAGCCCCTCCGGGAGATGGGACATGTGCTGTGTGAGGGTCCTCCGGAAGATGGGGCATGTGCTGTGTGAGGTTCCTCCGGGAGATGGGACATGTGCTGTGCGAGGGTCCTCCGGGAGATGGGACATGTGCTCTGTGAGGGTCCTCCGGGAGATGGGACATGTGCTGTGTGAGGGTCCTCCAGGAGATGGGACATGAACTGTGTGACGGTCCTCCGGGAGATGGGACATGTGCTGTGTGAGGGTCCTCCGGAGAATGGGGCTTGTGCTGTGTGATGGTCCTCCGGGAGATGGGACATGTGCTGTGTGAGGGTCCTCCGGGAGATTGGACATGTGCTGTGTGAGCCCCTCCGGGAGATGGGACATGTGATGTGTGAGGGTCCAACGGGAGATGGGACATGTGCTGTATGAGGGTCCTCCGGGAGATGGGACATGTTCTGTGTGAGGGTCCTCCGGGAGATGGTGCATGTGTTGTGCGAGCCACTCCGGGAGAGGGGACATGTGCTGGGTCAGCTCCTCTGGGCAATGGGACATGTGCTTTGTGAGGGTCCTCCGGGAGATGGGACATGAGCTGTGCGAGGGTCCTCCGGGAGATGGGACATGTGCCGTGTGAGCCCCTCCCTGAGATGGGACATGTTCTGTGAGGTTGTCCTCCAGGAGAAGGGACAGGTGCTGTGTGAGCCCCTCCGGGAGATGGGACATGTGCTGTGTGAGGGTCCTCCGGGAGATGGGACATGTTCTGCGTGAGGGTCTTCCGGGAGATGGGACATGTGCTGTGTGAGGTTCCTTCGGGAGATGGTACATATGCTGTGTGAGGGACCTCCGGGAGATAGGACATGTGCTGTGTGAGTCCCTCCGGGAGATGGGACATGTGATGTGTGAGGGTCCAACGGGAGATGGGACATGTGCTCTGTGAGGGTCCTCCGGGAGATGGGCCATGTGCTGTGCGAGGTTCCTCCAGGAGATGGGATATGTGCTGTGTGAGAGTCCTCCGGGAGAAGGGGCAGGTGCTCCGTGAGCCACTCTGGGAGATGGGACGTGTGCTGTGCGAGGGTCCTCCGGGAGATGGGACATGTGCTCTGTGAGGGTCCTCTGGGAGAAGGGGCAGGTGCTCTGTGAGCCACTCTGGGAGATGATACGTGTGCTGTGTGAGGGTCCAACGGGAGATGGGACATGTGCTCTGTGAGCCACTCTGGGAGATGGGACATGTGCTGTGTGAGCCCCTCCGGGAGATGGGACATGTGCTATGTGAGCCCCTCCAGGAGATGGGACATGTGCTGTGTGAGCCCCTCCGGGAGATGGGACATGTGCTTTGTGAGGTTCTTCCGGGAGATGGGACATGTTCTGCGTGAGGGTCTTCCGGGAGATGGGACATGTGCTGTGTGAGGGTCATCCGGGAGAAGGGACATGTGCTGTGTGAGCACCTCCGGGAGATGGGACATGTGCTGTGTGAGCCCCTCCGGGAGATGGGACATGTGCTGTGTGAGGGTCTTCCGGGAGATGGGACATGTTCTGCGTGTGGGTCTTCCGGGAGATGGGACATGTGCTGTGTGAGCCCCTCCGGGAGATGGGACATGTGCTGTGTGAGGGTCCTCCGGAAGATGGGGCATGTGCTGTGTGAGGGTCCTCCGGGAGATGGGACATGTGCTGTGTGAGGGTCCTCCGGGAGATGGGACATGTGCTCTGTGAGGGTCCTCCGGGAGATGGGACATGTGCTGTGTGAGGGTCCTCCAGAAGATGGGACATGTGCTGTGTGACGGTCCTCCGGGAGATGGGACATGTGCTGTGTGAGGGTCCTCCGGAAGATGGGGCTTGTGCTGTGTGATGGTCCACCGGGAGATGGGACATGTGCTGTGTGAGGGTCCTCCGGGAGATTGGACATGTGCTGTGTGAGCCCCTCCGGGAGATGGGACATGTGATGTGTGAGGGTCCAACGGGAGATGGGACATGTGCTGTATGAGGGTCCTCCGGGAGATGGGACATGTGCTGTGCGAGGGTGGTCCGGGAGATCGGACATGTGCTGTGCGAGGGTCCTCCGGGAGAAGGGGCATGTGCTCTGTGAGCCACTCTGGGAGATGGGACGTGTGCTGTGCGAGGGTCCTCCGGGAGATGGGACTTGTGTTGTCTGAGCACCTTCGGGAGAGGGGACATGTGCTGTGTGAGGGTCTTCCGGGAGATGGGACATGTTCTGCGTGAGGGTCTTCCGGGAGATGGGACATGTGCTGTGTGACGGTCCTCCGGGAGATGGGACATGTGCTGTGTGAGGGTCCTCCGGAAGATGGGGCATGTGCTGTGTGAGAGTGCACCGGGAGATGGGACATGTGCTATGTGAGGGTCCTCCAGGAGATAGGACATGTGCTGTGTGAGTCCCTCCGGGAGATGGGACATGTGATGTGTGAGGGTCCAACGGGAGATGGGACATGTGCTCTGTGAGGGTCCTCCGGGAGATGGGACATGTGCTGTGCGAGGGTCCTCCAGGAGATGGGACATGTGCTGTGTGAGGGTCCTCCGTGAGAAGGGGCAGGTGCTCTGTGAGCCACTCTGGGAGATGGGACGTGTGCTGTGCGAGGGTCCTCCGGGAGATGGGACATGTGTTGTGTGAGCCCCTCCGGGAGATGGGACATGTGCTGTGTGACGGTACTCCGGGAGATGGGACATGTGCTGTGTGACGGTACTGCGGAAGATGGGGCATGTGCTATGTGAGGGTACACCGGGAGATGGGACATGTGCTGTGTGAGGATCCTCCGGGAGATAGGACATGTGCTGTGTGAGCCCCTCCAGGAGATGGGACATGTGATGTGTGAGGGTCCAACGGGAGATGGGACATGTGCTGTGTGAGGGTCCTCCGGGAGATGGGACATGTGCTGTGCGAGGGTCCTCCAGGAGATGGGACATGTGCCATGTGAGGGTCCTCCGGGAGAAGGGGCATGTGCTCTGTGAGCCACTCTGGGAGATGGGACGTGCGCTGTGCGCGGCTCCTCCCGGAGATGGGACATGTGCTGTGTGAGCATCTCCGGGAGAGGGGACATGTGCTGTGTGAGGGTCCTCCGGGAGAGGGGACATGTGCTGTGTGAGTCCCTTCGGGAGATGGGGCATGTGCTGTATGAGCCCCTCCGGAAGATGGGACATTTGCTGTGTGAGCCGCTCCGGGAGATGGGACATGTGCTGCGAGAGCCCCTCCGGGAGATGGGACATGTGCTGTGTGAGGGTCTTCCGGGAGATGTGACATGTTCTGCGTGAGGTTTTTCCGGGAGATGGGACATGTGCTGTGTGACGGTCCTCCGGGAGATGGGACGTGTGCTGTGCGAGGGTCCTCCGGGAGATGGGACATGTGCTCTGTGAGGGTCCTCTGGGAGAAGGGGCAGGTGCTCTGTGAGCCACTCTGGGAGATGATACGTGTGCTGTGTGAGGGTCCAACGGGAGATGGGACATGTGCTCTGTGAGCCACTCTGGGAGATGGGACATGTGCTGTGTGAGCCCCTCCGGGAGATGGGACATGTGCTATGTGAGCCCCTCCAGGAGATGGGACATGTGCTGTGTGAGCCCCTCCGGGAGATGGGACATGTGCTTTGTGAGGTTCTTCCGGGAGATGGGACATGTTCTGCGTGAGGGTCTTCCGGGAGATGGGACATGTGCTGTGTGAGGGTCATCCGGGAGAAGGGACATGTGCTGTGTGAGCACCTCCGGGAGATGGGACATGTGCTGTGTGAGCCCCTCCGGGAGATGGGACATGTGCTGTGTGAGGGTCTTCCGGGAGATGGGACATGTTCTGCGTGTGGGTCTTCCGGGAGATGGGACATGTGCTGTGTGAGCCCCTCCGGGAGATGGGACATGTGCTGTGTGAGGGTCCTCCGGAAGATGGGGCATGTGCTGTGTGAGGGTCCTCCGGGAGATGGGACATGTGCTGTGTGAGGGTCCTCCGGGAGATGGGACATGTGCTCTGTGAGGGTCCTCCGGGAGATGGGACATGTGCTGTGTGAGGGTCCTCCAGAAGATGGGACATGTGCTGTGTGACGGTCCTCCGGGAGATGGGACATGTGCTGTGTGAGGGTCCTCCGGAAGATGGGGCTTGTGCTGTGTGATGGTCCTCCGGGAGATGGGACATGTGCTGTGTGAGGGTCCTCCGGGAGATTGGACATGTGCTGTGTGAGCCCCTCCGGGAGATGGGACATGTGATGTGTGAGGGTCCAACGGGAGATGGGACATGTGCTGTATGAGGGTCCTCCGGGAGATGGGTCATGTGCTGTGCGAGGGTGGTCCGGGAGATCGGACATGTGCTGTGCGAGGGTCCTCCGGGAGAAGGGGCATGTGCTCTGTGAGCCACTCTGGGAGATGGGACGTGTGCTGTGCGAGGGTCCTCCGGGAGATGGGACTTGTGTTGTCTGAGCACCTTCGGGAGAGGGGACATGTGCTGTGTGAGGGTCTTCCGGGAGATGGGACATGTTCTGCGTGAGGGTCTTCCGGGAGATGGGACATGTGCTGTGTGACGGTCCTCCGGGAGATGGGACATGTGCTGTGTGAGGGTCCTCCGGAAGATGGGGCATGTGCTGTGTGAGAGTGCACCGGGAGATGGGACATGTGCTATGTGAGGGTCCTCCAGGAGATAGGACATGTGCTGTGTGAGTCCCTCCGGGAGATGGGACATGTGATGTGTGAGGGTCCAACGGGAGATGGGACATGTGCTCTGTGAGGGTCCTCCGGGAGATGGGACATGTGCTGTGCGAGGGTCCTCCAGGAGATGGGACATGTGCTGTGTGAGGGTCCTCCGTGAGAAGGGGCAGGTGCTCTGTGAGCCACTCTGGGAGATGGGACGTGTGCTGTGCGAGGGTCCTCCGGGAGATGGGACATGTGTTGTGTGAGCCCCTCCGGGAGATGGGACATGTGCTGTGTGACGGTACTCCGGGAGATGGGACATGTGCTGTGTGACGGTACTGCGGAAGATGGGGCATGTGCTATGTGAGGGTACACCGGGAGATGGGACATGTGCTGTGTGAGGATCCTCCGGGAGATAGGACATGTGCTGTGTGAGCCCCTCCAGGAGATGGGACATGTGATGTGTGAGGGTCCAACGGGAGATGGGACATGTGCTGTGTGAGGGTCCTCCGGGAGATGGGACATGTGCTGTGCGAGGGTCCTCCAGGAGATGGGACATGTGCCATGTGAGGGTCCTCCGGGAGAAGGGGCATGTGCTCTGTGAGCCACTCTGGGAGATGGGACGTGCGCTGTGCGCGGCTCCTCCCGGAGATGGGACATGTGCTGTGTGAGCATCTCCGGGAGAGGGGACATGTGCTGTGTGAGGGTCCTCCGGGAGAGGGGACATGTGCTGTGTGAGTCCCTTCGGGAGATGGGGCATGTGCTGTATGAGCCCCTCCGGAAGATGGGACATTTGCTGTGTGAGCCGCTCCGGGAGATGGGACATGTGCTGCGAGAGCCCCTCCGGGAGATGGGACATGTGCTGTGTGAGGGTCTTCCGGGAGATGTGACATGTTCTGCGTGAGGTTTTTCCGGGAGATGGGACATGTGCTGTGTGACGGTCCTCCGGGAGATGGGACATGTGCTGTGTGAGGTTCCTCCGGGAGATGGGGTATATGCTGTGTGAAGGTCCTCTGGGAGATGGGACATGTGCTGTGTGAGGGTCCTCCGGGAGATGGGACATGTGCTGTGTGAGGGTCTTCCCGGAGATGGGACATGTACTGTGTGAGCCCCTCTGGGAGATGAGACATGTGCTGTGTGAGGGTCCTCCGGGAGATGGGGTATATGCTGTGTGAGGGTCCTCTGGGAGATGGGACATGTGCTGTGTGAGGGTCCTCCGGGAGATGGGACATGTGCTGTTTAAGCTCTTCCCGGAGATGGGACATGTGCTGTGTGAGCCCCTCTGGGAGATGAGACATGTGCTGTGTGAGGGTCCTCCGGGAGATGGGGCATGTGCTGTGTGAGCCCCTCCGGGAGATGGGACATGTGCTGTGTGAGCCCCTCCAGGAGATGGGACATGTGCTGTGTGAGCCCCTCCGGGAGATGGGACATGTGCTTTGTGAGGTTCTTCCGGGAGATGGGACATGTTCTGCGTGAGGGTCTTCCGGGACATGGGACATGTGCTGTGTGACGGTACTCCAGGAGATGGGACATGTGCTGTGTGAGCGTCCTCCGGAAGATGGGGCATGTGCTGTGTGAGGGTATACCGGGAGATGGGACATGTGCTATGTGTGGATCCTCCAGTAGATATGACATGTGCTCTTTGAGCCCCTCCGGGAGATGGGACATGTGATGTGTGAGGGTCCAACGGGAGATGGGACATGTGCTGTGTGAGGGTCCTCCGGGAGATGGGACATGTGCTGTGTGAGCCCCTCTGTGAGATGAGACATGTGCTGTGTGAGGGTCCTCCGGGAGATGGGGCATGTGCTGTGTGAGCCCCTCCGGGAGATGGGACATGTGCTATGTGAGCCCCTCCAGGAGATGGGACATGTGCTGTGTGAGCCCCTCCGGGAGATGGGACATGTGCTTTGTGAGGTTCTTCCGGGAGATGGGACATGTTCTGCGTGAGGGTCTTCCGGGAGATGGGACATGTGCTGTGTGAGGGTCATCCGGGAGAAGGGACATGTGCTGTGTGAGCACCTCCGGGAGATGGGACATGTGCTGTGTGAGCCCCTCCGGGAGATGGGACATGTGCTGTGTGAGGGTCTTCCAGGAGATGGGACATGTTCTGCGTGTGGGTCTTCCGGGAGATGGGACATGTGCTGTGTGAGCCCCTCCAGGAGATGGGACATGTGCTGTGTGAGGGTCCTCCGGAAGATGGGGCATGTGCTGTGTGAGGGTCCTCCGGGAGATGGGACATGTGCTGTGTGAGGGTCCTCCGGGAGATGGGACATGTGCTCTGTGAGGGTCCTCCGGGAGATGGGACATGTGCTGTGTGAGGGTCCTCCAGAAGATGGGACATGTGCTGTGTGACGGTCCTCCGGGAGATGGGACATGTGCTGTGTGAGGGTCCTCCGGAAGATGGGGCTTGTGCTGTGTGATGGTCCTGCGGGAGATGGGACATGTGCTGTGTGAGGGTCCTCCGGGAGATTGGACATGTGCTGTGTGAGCCCCTCCGGGAAATGGGACATGTGCTCTGTGAGGGTCCTCCGGGAGATGGGACATGTGCTGAGCGAGGGTCCTCCAGGAGATGGGACATGTGCTGTGTGAGGGTCCTCCGGGAAAAGGGGCAGGTGCTCTGTGAGCCACTCTGGGAGATGGGACGTGTGCTGTGCGAGGGTCCTCCGGGAGATGGGACATGTGCTGTGTGAGGGGCCTCCGGGAGATGGGACATGTGCTGTGAGAGCACCTCCGGGAGAGGGGACATGTGCTGTGTGAGGGTCCTCTGCGAGATGCGACATGTGCTGTGTGAGGTTGTCCACCGGGAGAAGGGACATGTGCTGTGTGAGGGTCCTCTGGGAGATGGGACATGTGCTGTGTGATGGTCCTCCGGGAGATGGGACATGTGCTGTGTGATGGTCCTCCAGGAGATGGGGCATGTGCTGTGTGAGCACCTACGGGAGATGGGACATGTGCTGCGAGAGCCCCTTCGGGAGATGGGAGATGTGCTATGTGAGCCCCTCCGGGAGATAGGACATGTGCTGTGTGAGGGTCTTCCGGGAGATGGGACATGTTCTGTGTGAGGGTCTTCCGGGAGATGGGACATGTGCTGTGTGACGGTACTCCGGGAGATGGGACATGTGCTGTGAGTGTGTCCTCCGGAAGATGGGGCATGTGCTATGTGAGGGTACACCGGGAGATGGGACAAGTGCTCTGTGAGATACTCTGGGAGATGGGACGTGTGCTGTGCGAGGGTTTTCCGGGAGATGGGACATGTGCTATGTGAGCAGCTCCGGGATAGGGGACATGTGCTGTGTGAGGGTCCTCCGGGAGATGGGACATGTGCTGTGTGAGGGCCCTCCGGGAGATGTGACATGTGCTGTGTGAGCCCCTCCGGGAGATGGGACATGTGCTGTGTGAGCCCCTCCGGGAGATGGGACATGTGCTGTGTGAGGGTCTTCCGGGAGATGGGACATGTTCTGCGTGAGGGTCTTCCGGGAGATGAGACATGTTCTGCGTGAGGGTCTTCCGGGAAATGGGACATGTGCTGTGTGCCGGTCCTCCGGGAGATGGGACATGTGCTGTGTGAGGGTCCTCCGGAAGATGGGGCATGTGCTGTGTGAGGGTCCTCCGGGAGAAGGGACATGTGCTGTGTGAGCCCCTCCGGGAGATGGGACATGTGATGTGTGAGGGACCAACAGGAGATGGGACATGTGCTGTGTGAGGGTCATCCGGGAGAAGGGGCGTGTGC
Organism: Pristiophorus japonicus; assembly: GCF_044704955.1. Taxonomy (NCBI): domain Eukaryota; kingdom Metazoa; phylum Chordata; class Chondrichthyes; family Pristiophoridae; genus Pristiophorus; species Pristiophorus japonicus. The sequence goes on along the minus strand of NW_027254569.1, from coordinate 221,081 downwards.
TCTGTGAGGTTCCTCCGGGAGAAGGGGCATGTGCTCTGTGAGCCACTCTGGGAGATGGGACGTGTGCTTTGCGAGGGTCCTCCGGGAGATGGGACATGTGCTGTGTGAGGGTCATCCGGGAGAAGGGACATGTGCTGTGTGAGCACCTCCGGGAGATGGGACATGTGCTGTGTGAGCCCCTCCGGGAGATGGGACATGTGCTGTGTGAGGGTCTTCCGGGAGATGGGACATGTTCTGCGTGTGGGTCTTCCGGGAGATGGGACATGTGCTGTGTGAGCCCCTCCGGGAGATGGGACATGTGCTGTGTGAGGGTCCTCCGGAAGATGGGGCATGTGCTGTGTGAGGGTCCTCCGGGAGATGGGACATGTGCTGTGTGAGGGTCCTCCGCGAGATGGGACATGTGCTCTGTGAGGGTCCTCCGGGAGATGGGACATGTGCTGTGTGAGGGTCCTCCAGGAGATGGGACATGAACTGTGTGACGGTCCTCCGGGAGATGGGACATGTGCTGTGTGAGGGTCCTCCAGAGAATGGGGCTTGTGCTGTGTGATGGTCCTCCGGGAGATGGGACATGTGCTGTGTGAGGGTCCTCCAGGAGATTGGACATGTGCTGTGTGAGCCCCTCCGGGAGATGGGACATGTGATGTGTGAGGGTCCAACGGGAGATGGGACATGTGCTGTATGAGGGTCCTCCGGGAGATGGGACATGTTCTGTGTGAGGGTCCTCCGGGAGATGGTGCATGTGTTGTGCGAGCCACTCCGGGAGAGGGGACATGTGCTGGGTCAGCCCCTCTGGGCAATGGGACATGTGCTTTGTGAGGGTCCTCCGGGAGATGCGACATGAGCTGTGCGAGGGTCCTCCGGGAGATGGGACATGTGCCGTGTGAGCCCCTCCCTGAGATGGGACATGTTCTGTGAGGTTGTCCTCCAGGAGAAGGGACAGGTGCTGTGTGAGCCCCTCCGGGAGATGGGACATGTGCTGTGTGAGGGTCCTCCGGGAGATGGGACATGTTCTGCGTGAGGGTCTTCCGGGAGATGGGACATGTGCTGTGTGACGGTCCTCCGGGAGATGGTACATATGCTGTGTGAGGGACCTCCGGGAGATAGGACATGTGCTGTGTGAGTCCCTCCGGGAGATGGGACATGTGATGTGTGAGGGTCCAACGGGAGATGGGACATGTGCTCTGTGAGGGTCCTCCGGGAGATGGGCCATGTGCTGTGCGAGGTTCCTCCAGGAGATGGGATATGTGCTGTGTGAGAGTCCTCCGGGAGAAGGGGCAGGTGCTCTGTGAGCCACTCTGGGAGATGGGACGTGTGCTGTGCGAGGGTCCTCCGGGAGATGGGACATGTGCTCTGTGAGGGTTCTCTGGGAGAAGGGGCAGGTGCTCTGTGAGCCACTCTGGGAGATGGGACATGTGCTGTGTGAGCCCCTCCGGGAGATGGGACATGTGCTATGTGAGCCCCTCCAGGAGATGGGACATGTGCTGTGTGAGCCCCTCCGGGAGATGGGACATGTGCTTTGTGAGGTTCTTCCGGGAGATGGGACATGTTCTGCGTGAGGGTCTTCCGGGAGATTGGACATGTGCTGTGTGAGTCCCTCCGGGAGATGGGACATGTGATGTGTGAGGGTCCAACGGGAGATGGGACATGTGCTGTATGAGGGTCCTCTGGGAGATGGGACATGTGCTGTGCGAGGGTGGTCCGGGAGATCGGACATGTGCTGTGCGAGGGTCCTCCGGGAGAAGGGGCATGTGCTCTGTGAGCCACTCTGGGAGATGGGACGTGTGCTGTGCGAGGGTCCTCCGGGAGATGGGACTTGTGTTGTCTGAGCACCTTCGGGAGAGGGGACATGTGCTGTGTGAGGGTCTTCCGGGAGATGGGACATGTTCTGCGTGAGGGTCTTCCGGGAGATGGGACATGTGCTGTGTGACGGTCCTCCGGGAGATGGGACATGTGCTGTGTGAGGGTCCTCCGGAAGATGGGGCATGTGCTGTGTGAGAGTGCACCGGGAGATGGGACATGTGCTATGTGAGGGTCCTCCAGGAGATAGGACATGTGCTGTGTGAGTCCCTCCGGGAGATGGGACATGTGATGTGTGAGGGTCCAACGGGAGATGGGACATGTGCTCTGTGAGGGTCCTCCGGGAGATGGGACATGTGCTGTGCGAGGGTCCTCCAGGAGATGGGACATGTGCTGTGTGAGGGTCCTCCGTGAGAAGGGGCAGGTGCTCTGTGAGCCACTCTGGGAGATGGGACGTGTGCTGTGCGAGGGTCCTCCGGGAGATGGGACATGTGTTATGTGAGCCCCTCCGGGAGATGGGACATGTGCTGTGTGACGGTACTCCGGGAGATGGGACATGTGCTGTGTGACGGTACTGCGGAAGATGGGGCATGTGCTATGTGAGGGTACACCGGGAGATGGGACATGTGCTGTGTGAGGATCCTCCGGGAGATAGGACATGTGCTGTGTGAGCCCCTCCAGGAGATGGGACATGTGATGTGTGAGGGTCCAACGGGAGATGGGACATGTGCTGTGTGAGGGTCCTCCGGGAGATGGGACATGTGCTGTGCGAGGGTCCTCCAGGAGATGGGACATGTGCCATGTGAGGGTCCTCCGGGAGAAGGGGCATGTGCTCTGTGAGCCACTCTGGGAGATGGGACGTGTGCTGTGCGCGGCTCCTCCCGGAGATGGGACATGTGCTGTGTGAGCATCTCCGGGAGAGGGGACATGTGCTGTGTGAGGGTCCTCCGGGAGAGGGGACATGTGCTGTGTGAGTCCCTTCGGGAGATGGGGCATGTGCTGTATGAGCCCCTCCGGAAGATGGGACATTTGCTGTGTGAGCCGCTCCGGGAGATGGGACATGTGCTGCGAGAGCCCCTCCGGGAGATGGGACATGTGCTGTGTGAGGGTCTTCCGGGAGATGTGACATGTTCTGCGTGAGGTTTTTCCGGGAGATGGGACATGTGCTGTGTGACGGTCCTCCGGGAGATGGGACATGTGCTGTGTGAGGTTCCTCCGGGAGATGGGGTATATGCTGTGTGAAGGTCCTCTGGGAGATGGGACATGTGCTGTGTGAGGGTCCTCCGGGAGATGGGACATGTGCTGTGTGAGGGTCTTCCCGGAGATGGGACATGTACTGTGTGAGCCCCTCTGGGAGATGAGACATGTGCTGTGTGAGGGTCCTCCGGGAGATGGGGTATATGCTGTGTGAGGGTCCTCTGGGAGATGGGACATGTGCTGTGTGAGGGTCCTCCGGGAGATGGGACATGTGCTGTTTAAGCTCTTCCCGGAGATGGGACATGTGCTGTGTGAGCCCCTCTGGGAGATGAGACATGTGCTGTGTGAGGGTCCTCCGGGAGATGGGGCATGTGCTGTGTGAGCCCCTCCGGGAGATGGGACATGTGCTGTGTGAGCCCCTCCAGGAGATGGGACATGTGCTGTGTGAGCCCCTCCGGGAGATGGGACATGTGCTTTGTGAGGTTCTTCCGGGAGATGGGACATGTTCTGCGTGAGGGTCTTCCGGGACATGGGACATGTGCTGTGTGACGGTACTCCAGGAGATGGGACATGTGCTGTGTGAGCGTCCTCCGGAAGATGGGGCATGTGCTGTGTGAGGGTATACCGGGAGATGGGACATGTGCTATGTGTGGATCCTCCAGTAGATATGACATGTGCTCTGTGAGCCCCTCCGGGAGATGGGACATGTGATGTGTGAGGGTCCAACGGGAGATGGGACATGTGCTGTGTGAGGGTCCTCCGGGAGATGGGACATGTGCTGTGTGAGCCCCTCTGTGAGATGAGACATGTGCTGTGTGAGGGTCCTCCGGGAGATGGGGCATGTGCTGTGTGAGCCCCTCCGGGAGATGGGACATGTGCTATGTGAGCCCCTCCAGGAGATGGGACATGTGCTGTGTGAGCCCCTCCGGGAGATGGGACATGTGCTTTGTGAGGTTCTTCCGGGAGATGGGACATGTTCTGCGTGAGGGTCTTCCGGGAGATGGGACATGTGCTGTGTGAGGGTCATCCGGGAGAAGGGACATGTGCTGTGTGAGCACCTCCGGGAGATGGGACATGTGCTGTGTGAGCCCCTCCGGGAGATGGGACATGTGCTGTGTGAGGGTCTTCCAGGAGATGGGACATGTTCTGCGTGTGGGTCTTCCGGGAGATGGGACATGTGCTGTGTGAGCCCCTCCAGGAGATGGGACATGTACTGTGTGAGGGTCCTCCGGAAGATGGGGCATGTGCTGTGTGAGGGTCCTCCGGGAGATGGGACATGTGCTGTGTGAGGGTCCTCCGGGAGATGGGACATGTGCTCTGTGAGGGTCCTCCGGGAGATGGGACATGTGCTGTGTGAGGGTCCTCCAGAAGATGGGACATGTGCTGTGTGACGGTCCTCCGGGAGATGGGACATGTGCTGTGTGAGGGTCCTCCGGGAGATTGGACATGTGCTGTGTGAGCCCCTCCGGGAAATGGGACATGTGCTCTGTGAGGGTCCTCCGGGAGATGGGACATGTGCTGAGCGAGGGTCCTCCAGGAGATGGGACATGTGCTGTGTGAGGGTCCTCCGGGAAAAGGGGCAGGTGCTCTGTGAGCCACTCTGGGAAATGGGACATGTGCTCTGTGAGGGTCCTCCGGGAGATGGGACATGTGCTGAGCGAGGGTCCTCCGGGAGATGGGACATGTGCTGAGCGAGGGTCCTCCAGGAGATGGGACATGTGCTCTGTGAGGGTCCTCCGGGAGATGGGACATGTGCTGTGTGAGGGGCCTCCGGGAGATGGGACATGTGCTGTGAGAGCACCTCCGGGAGAGGGGACATGTGCTGTGTGAGGGTCCTCTGCGAGATGCGACATGTGCTGTGTGAGGTTGTCCACCGGGAGAAGGGACATGTGCTGTGTGAGGGTCCTCTGGGAGATGGGACATGTGCTGTGTGATGGTCCTCCGGGAGATGGGACATGTGCTGTGTGATGGTCCTCCAGGAGATGGGGCATGTGCTGTGTGAGCACCTACGGGAGATGGGACATGTGCTGCGAGAGCCCCTTCGGGAGATGGGAGATGTGCTATGTGAGCCCCTCCGGGAGATAGGACATGTGCTGTGTGAGGGTCTTCCGGGAGATGGGACATGTTCTGTGTGAGGGTCTTCCGGGAGATGGGACATGTGCTGTGTGACGGTACTCCGGGAGATGGGACATGTGCTGTGAGTGTGTCCTCCGGAAGATGGGGCATGTGCTATGTGAGGGTACACCGGGAGATGGGACAAGTGCTCTGTGAGATACTCTGGGAGATGGGACGTGTGCTGTGCGAGGTTTTCCGGGAGATGGGACATGTGCTATGTGAGCAGCTCCGGGATAGGGGACATGTGCTGTGTGAGGGTCCTCCGGGAGATGTGACATGTGCTGTGTGAGGCCCTCCGGGAGATGGGACATGTGCTGTGTGAGCCCCTCCGGGAGATGGGACATGTGCTGTGTGAGGGTCTTCCGGGAGATGGGACATGTTCTGCGTGAGGGTCTTCCGGGAGATGGGACATGTTCTGCGTGAGGGCCTTCCGGGAAATGGGACATGTGCTGTGTGCCGGTCCTCCGGGAGATGGGACATGTGCTGTGTGAGGGTCCTCCGGAAGATGGGGCATGTGCTGTGTGAGGGTCCTCCGGGAGAAGGGACATGTGCTGTGTGAGCCCCTCCGGGAGATGGGACATGTGATGTGTGAGGGACCAACAGGAGATGGGACATGTGCTGTGTGAGGGTCATCCGGGAGAAGGGGCGTGTGCTCTGTGAGGTTCCTCCGGGAGAAGGGGCATGTGCTCTGTGAGCCACTCTGGGAGATGGGACATGTGCTGTGCGAGGGTCCTCCGGGAGATGGGACATGTGCTGTGTGAGGGTCATCCGGGAGAAGGGACATGTGCTGTGTGAGCACCTCCGGGAGATGGGACATGTGCTGTGTGAGCCCCTCCGGGAGATGGGACATGTGCTGTGTGAGGGTCTTCCGGGAGATGGGACATGTTCTGCGTGTGGGTCTTCCGGGAGATGGGACATGTGCTGTGTGAGCCCCTCCGGGAGATGGGACATGTGCTGTGTGAGGGTCCTCCGGAAGATGGGGCATGTGCTGTGTGAGGGTCCTCCGGGAGATGGGACATGTGCTGTGTGAGGGTCCTCCGGGAGATGGGACATGTGCTCTGTGAGGGTCCTCCGGGAGATGGGACATGTGCTGTGTGAGGGTCCTCCAGGAGATGGGACATGAACTGTGTGACGGTCCTCCGGGAGATGGGACATGTGCTGTGTGAGGGTCCTCCGGAGAATGGGGCTTGTGCTGTGTGATGGTCCTCCGGGAGATGGGACATGTGCTGTGTGAGGGTCCTCCAGGAGATTGGACATGTGCTGTGTGAGCCCCTCCGGGAGATGGGACATGTGATGTGTGAGGGTCCAACGGGAGATGGGACATGTGCTGTATGAGGGTCCTCCGGGAGATGGGACATGTTCTGTGTGAGGGTCCTCCGGGAGATGGTGCATGTGTTGTGCGAGCCACTCCGGGAGAGGGGACATGTGCTGGGTCAGCCCCTCTGGGCAATGGGACATGTGCTTTGTGAGGGTCCTCCGGGAGATGGGACATGAGCTGTGCGAGGGTCCTCCGGGAGATGGGACATGTGCCGTGTGAGCCCCTCCCTGAGATGGGACATGTTCTGTGAGGTTGTCCTCCAGGAGAAGGGACAGGTGCTGTGTGAGCCCCTCCGGGAGATGGGACATGTGCTGTGTGAGGGTCCTCCGGGAGATGGGACATGTTCTGCGTGAGGGTCTTCCGGGAGATGGGACATGTGCTGTGTGACGGTCCTCCGGGAGATGGTACATATGCTGTGTGAGGGACCTCCGGGAGATAGGACATGTGCTGTGTGAGTCCCTCCGGGAGATGGGACATGTGATGTGTGAGGGTCCAACGGGAGATGGGACATGTGCTCTGTGAGGGTCCTCCGGGAGATGGGCCATGTGCTGTGCGAGGTTCCTCCAGGAGATGGGATATGTGCTGTGTGAGAGTCCTTCGGGAGAAGGGGCAGGTGCTCTGTGAGCCACTCTGGGAGATGGGACGTGTGCTGTGCGAGGGTCCTCCGGGAGATGGGACATGTGCTCTGTGAGGGTTCTCTGGGAGAAGGGGCAGGTGCTCTGTGAGCCACTCTGGGAGATGATACGTGTGCTGTGTGAGGGTCCAATGGGAGATGGGACATGTGCTCTGTGAGCCACTCTGGGAGATGGGACATGTGCTGTGTGAGCCCCTCCGGGAGATGGGACATGTGCTATGTGAGCCCCTCCAGGAGATGGGACATGTGCTGTGTGAGCCCCTCCGGGAGATGGGACATGTGCTTTGTGAGGTTCTTCCGGGAGATGGGACATGTTCTGCGTGAGGGTCTTCCGGGAGATGGGACATGTGCTGTGTGAGGGTCATCCGGGAGAAGGGACATGTGCTGTGTGAGCACCTCCGGGAGATGGGACATGTGCTGTGTGAGCCCCTCCGGGAGATGGGACATGTGCTGTGTGAGGGTCTTCCGGGAGATGGGACATGTTCTGCGTGTGGGTCTTCCGGGAGATGGGACATGTGCTGTGTGAGCCCCTCCGGGAGATGGGACATGTGCTGTGTGAGGGTCCTCCGGAAGATGGGGCATGTGCTGTGTGAGGGTCCTCCGGGAGATGGGACATGTGCTGTGTGAGGGTCCTCCGGGAGATGGGACATGTGCTCTGTGAGGGTCCTCCGGGAGATGGGACATGTGCTGTGTGAGGGTCCTCCAGAAGATGGGACATGTGCTGTGTGACGGTCCTCCGGGAGATGGGACATGTGCTGTGTGAGGGTCCTCCGGAAGATGGGGCTTGTGCTGTGTGATGGTCCTCCGGGAGATGGGACATGTGCTGTGTGAGGGTCCTCCGGGAGATTGGACATGTGCTGTGTGAGCCGCTCCGGGAGATGGGACATGTGATGTGTGAGGGTCCAACGGGAGATGGGACATGTGCTGTATGAGGGTCCTCCGGGAGATGGGACATGTGCTGTGCGATGGTGCTCCGGGAGATCGGACATGTGCTGTGCGAGGGTCCTCCGGGAGAAGGGGCATGTGCTCTGTGAGCCACTCTGGGAGATGGGACGTGTGCTGTGCGAGGGTCCTCCGGGAGATGGGACTTGTGTTGTCTGAGCACCTTCGGGAGAGGGGACATGTGCTGTGTGAAGGTCTTCCGGGAGATGGGACATGTTCTGCGTGAGGGTCTTCCGTGAGATGGGACATGTGCTGTGTGACAGTCCTCCGGGAGATGGGACATGTGCTGTGTGAGGGTCCTCCGGAAGATGGGGCATGTGCTGTGTGAGAGTGCACCGGGAGATGGGACATGTGCTATGTGAGGGTCCTCCAGGAGATAGGACATGTGCTGTGTGAGTCCCTCCGGGAGATGGGACATGTGATGTGTGAGGGTCCAACGGGAAATGGGACACGTGCTCTGTGAGGGTCCTCCGGGAGATGGGACATGTGCTGTGCGAGGGTCCTCCAGGAGATGGGACATGTGCTGTGTGAGGGTCCTCCGGGAGAAGGGGCAGGTGCTCTGTGAGCCACTCTGGGAGATGGGACGTGTGCTGTGCGAGGGTCCTCCGGGAGATGGGACATGTGTTGTGTGAGCCCCTCCGGGAGATGGGACATGTGCTGTGTGACGGTACTCCGGGAGATGGGACATGTGCTGTGTGACGGTACTGCGGAAGATGGGGCATGTGCTATGTGAGGGTACACCGGGAGATGGAACATGTGCTGTGTGAGGATCCTCCGGGAGATAGGACATGTGCTGTGTGAGCCCCTCCAGGAGATGGGACATGTGATGTGTGAGGGTCCAACGGGAGATGGGACATGTGCTGTGTGAGGGTCCTCCGGGAGATGGGACATGTGCTGTGCGAGGGTCCTCCAGGAGATGGGACATGTGCCATGTGAGGGTCCTCCGGGAGAAGGGGCATGTGCTCTGTGAGCCACTCTGGGAGATGGGACGTGTGCTGTGCGCGGCTCCTCCCGAAGATGGGACATGTGCTGTGTGAGCACCTCCGGGAGAGGGGACATGTGCTGTGTGAGGGTCCTCCGGGAGAGGGGACATGTGCTGTGTGAGTCCCTTCGGGAGATGGGGCATGTGCTGTATGAGCCCCTCCGGAAGATGGGACATTTGCTGTGTGAGCCGCTCCGGGAGATGGGACATGTGCTGCGAGAGCCCCTCCGGGAGATGGGACATGTGCTGTGTGAGGTTCTTCCGGGAGATGTGACATGTTCTGCGTGAGGTTTTTCCGGGAGATGGGACATGTGCTGTGTGACGGTCCTCCGGGAGATGGGACATGTGCTGTGTGAGGTTCCTCCGGGAGATGGGGTATATGCTGTGTGACGGTCCTCCGGGAGATGGGACATGTGCTGTGTGAGGTTCCTCCGGGAGATGGGGTATATGCTGTGTGAAGGTCCTCTGGGAGATGGGACATGTGCTGTGTGAGGGTCCTCCGGGAGATGGGACATGTGCTGTGTGAGGGTCTTCCCGGAGATGGGACATGTACTGTGTGAGCCCCTCTGGGAGATGAGACATGTGCTGTGTGAGGGTCCTCCGGGAGATGGGGTATATGCTGTGTGAGGGTCCTCTGGGAGATGGGACATGTGCTGTGTGAGGGTCCTCCGGGAAATGGGACATGTGCTGTTTAAGCTCTTCCCGGAGATGGGACATGTGCTGTGTGAGCCCCTCTGGGAGATGAGACATGTGCTGTGTGAGGGTCCTCCGGGAGATGGGGCATGTGCTGTGTGAGCCCCTCCGGGAGATGGGACATGTGCTGTGTGAGCCCCTCCAGGAGATGGGACATGTGCTGTGTGAGCCCCTCCGGGAGATGGGACATGTGCTTTGTGAGGTTCTTCCGGGAGATGGGACATGTTCTGCGTGAGGGTCTTCCGGGAGATGGGACATGTGCTGTGTGACGGTACTCCAGGAGATGGGACATGTGCTGTGTGAGCGTCCTCCGGAAGATGGGGCATGTGCTGTGTGAGGGTCCAACGGGAGATGGGACATGTGCTGTGTGAGGGTCCTCCGGGAGATGGGACATGTGCTGTGTGAGCCCCTCTGGGAGATGAGACATGTGCTGTGTGAGGGTCCTCCGGGAGATGGGGCATGTGCTGTGTGAGCCCCTCCGGGAGATGGGACATGTGCTATGTGAGCCCCTCCAGGAGATGGGACATGTGCTGTGTGAGCCCCTCCGGGAGATGGGACATGTGCTTTGTGAGGTTCTTCCGGGAGATGGGACATGTTCTGCGTGAGGGTCTTCCGGGAGATGGGACATGTGCTGTGTGAGGGTCATCCGGGAGAAGGGACATGTGCTGTGTGAGCACCTCCGGGAGATGGGACATGTGCTGTGTGAGCCCCTCCGGGAGATGGGACATGTGCTGTGTGAGCCCCTCCGGGAGATGGGACATGTGCTGTGTGAGGGTCTTCCAGGAGATGGGACATGTTCTGCGTGTGGGTCTTCCGGGAGATGGGACATGTGCTGTGTGAGCCCCTCCAGGAGATGGGACATGTGCTGTGTGAGGGTCCTCCGGAAGATGGGGCATGTGCTGTGTGAGGGTCCTCCGGGAGATGGGACATGTGCTGTGTGAGGGTCCTCCGGGAGATGGGACATGTGCTCTGTGAGGGTCCTCCGGGAGATGGGACATGTGCTGTGTGAGGGTCCTCCAGAAGATGGGACATGTGCTGTGTGACGGTCCTCCGGGAGATGGGACATGTGCTGTGTGAGGGTCCTCCGGAAGATGGGGCTTGTGCTGTGTGATGGTCCTCCGGGAGATGGGACATGTGCTGTGTGAGGGTCCTCCGGGAGATTGGACATGTGCTGTGTGAGCCCCTCCGGGAGATGGGACATGTGATGTGTGAGGGTCCAACGGGAGATGGGACATGTGCTGTATGAGGGTCCTCCGGGAGATGGGACATGTTCTGTGTGAGGGTCCTCCGGGAGATGGTGCATGTGTTGTGCGAGCCACTCCGGGAGAGGGGACATGTGCTGTGTCAGCCCCTCCGGGCAATGGGACATGTGCTTTGTGAGGGTCCTCCGGGAGTTGGGACAAATGCTGTGCGAGGGTCCTCCGGGAGATGGGACATGTGCCGTGTGAGCCCCTCCCTGAGATGGGACATGTTCTGTGAGGTTGTCCTCCAGGAGAAGGGACAGGTGCTGTGTGAGCCCCTCCGGGAGATGGGACATGTGCTGTGTGAGGGTCTTCCGGGAGATGGGACATGTTCTGCGTGAGGGTCTTCCGGGAGATGGGACATGTGCTGTGTGACGGTCCTCCGGGAGATGGTACATGTGCTGTGTGAGGGTCCTCCGGGAGATAGGACATGTGCTGTGAGTCCCTCCGGGAGATGGGACATGTGATGTGTGCGGGTCCAACGGGAGATGGGACATGTGCTCTGTGAGGGTCCTCCGGGAGATGGACCATGTGCTGTGCGAGGGTCCTCCAGGAGATGGGATATGTGCTGTGTGAGAGTCCTCCGGGAGAAGGGGCAGGTGCTCTGTGAGCCACTCTGCGAGATGGGACGTGTGCTGTGCGAGGGTCCTCCGGGAGATGGGACATGTGCTCTGTGAGGGTCCTCTGGGAGAAGGGGCAGGTGCTCTGTGAGCCACTCTGTGAGATGATACGTGTGCTGTGTGAGGGTCCAATGGGAGATGGGACATGTGCTCTGTGAGGGTCCTCCGGAAGATGGGGCATGTGCTGTGTGAGAGTCCAACGGGAGATGGGACATGTGCTGTGTGAGCCCCTCCGGGATATGGGACGTGTGCTGTGTGAGCCCCTCCGGGAGATGGGACATGTGCTGTGTGAGGGTCTTCCGGGAGATGGGACATGTTCTGCGTGATGGTCTTCCGGGAGATGGGACATGTGCTGTGTGACGGTCCTCCGGGAGATGGGACATGTGCTGTGTGAGGGTCCTCCGGAAGATGGGGCATGTGCTGTGTGAGAGTGCACCGGGAGATGGGACATGTGCTATGTGAGGGTCCTCCGGGAGATAGGACATGTGCTGTGTGAGTCCCTCCGGGAGATGGGACATGTGATGTGTGAGGGTCCAACGGGAGATGGGACATGTGCTCTGTGAGGGTCCTCCGGGAGATGGGACATGTGCTGTGCGAGGGTCCTCCAGGAGATGGGACATGTGCTGTGTGAGGGTCCTCTGGGAGAAGGGGCAGGTGCTCTGTGAGCCACTCTGGGAGATGGGACGTGTGCTGTGTGAGGGTCCAACGGGAGATGGGACATGTGTTGTGTGAGCCTCTCCGGGAGATGGGACATGTGCTGTGTGACGGTACTCCGGGAGATGGGACATGTGCTGTGTGAAGGTACTGCGGAAGATGGGGCATGTGCTATGTGAGGGTACACCGGGAGATGGGACATGTGCTGTGTGAGGATCCTCCGGGAGATAGGACATGTGCTGTGTGAGCCCCTCCAGGAGATGGGACATGTGATGTGTGAGGGTCCAACGGGAGATGGGACATGTGCTGTGCGAGGGTCCTCCAGGAGATGGGAAATGTGCTATGTGAGGGTCCTCCGGGAGAAGGGGCATGTGCTCTGTGAGCCACTCTGGGAGATGGGACGTGTGCTGTGCGCGGCTCCTCCCGGAGATGGGACATGTGCTGTGTGAGCACCTCCGGGAGAGGGGACATGTGCTGTGTGAGGGTCCTCCGGGAGAGGGGACATGTGCTGTGTGAGTCCCTTCGGGAGATGGGGCATGTGCTGTATGAGCCCCTCCGGGAGATGGGACATTTGCTGTGTGAGCCGCTCCGGGAGATGGGACATGTGCTGTGTGAGCCCCTCCGGGAGATGGGACATGTGCTGTGTGAGTCCCTTCGGGAGATGGGGCATGTGCTGTATGAGCCCCTCCGGGAGATGGGACGTGTGCTGTGTGAGCCCCTCCGGGAGATGGGACATGTGCTGTGTGAGGGTCTTCCGGGAGATGTGACATGTTCTGCGTGAGGTTCTTCCGGGAGATGGGACATGTGCTGTGTGACGGTCCTCCGGGAGATGGGACATGTGCTGTGTGAGGTTCCTCTGGGAGATGGGACATGTGCTGTGTGAGGGTCCTCCGGGAGATGGGACATGTGCTGTGTGAGGGTCTTCCCGGAGATGGGACATGTACTGTGTGAGCCCCTCTGGGAGATGAGACACGTGCTGTGTGAGGGTCCTCCGGGAGATGGGGTATATGCTGTGTGAGGGTCCTCTGGGAGATGGGACATGTGCTGTGTGAGGGTCCTCCGGGAGATGGGGCATGTGCTGTGTGAGGGTCCTCTGGGAGATGGGACATGTGCTGTGTGAGGGTCCTCCGGGAGATGGGACATGTGCTGTGTGAGGGTCTTCCCGGAGATGGGACATGTGCTGTGTGAGCCCCTCTGGGAGATGAGACATGTGCTGTGTGAGGGTCCTCCGGGAGATGGGGCATGTGCTGTGTGAGCCCCTCCGGAAGATGGGACATTTGCTGCGAGAGCCCCTCCGGGAGATGGGACGTGTGCTGTATGAGCCCCTCCGGGAGAGGGGACATGTGCTGTGTGAGCCGCTCCGGGAGATGGGACATGTGCTGCGAGAGCCCCTCCGGGAGATGGGACATGTGCTGTGTGAGGGTCTTCCGGGAGATGTGACATGTTCTGCGTGAGGTTCTTCCGGGAGATGGGACATGTGCTGTGTGACGGTCCTCCGGGAGATGGGACATGTGCTGTGTGAGGGTCCTCCGGGAGATGGGGTATATGCTGTGTGAGGGTCCTCTGGGAGATGGGACATGTGCTGTGTGAGGGTCCTCCGGGAGATGGGACATGTGCTGTGTGAGGGTCTTCCCGGAGATGGGACATGTACTGTGTGAGCCCCTCTGGGAGATGAGACATGTGCTGTGTGAGGGTCCTCCGGGAGATGGGGTATATGCTGTGTGAGGGTCCTCTGGGAGATGGGACATGTGCTGTGTGAGGGTCCTCCGGGAGATGGGACATGTGCTGTGTGAGCCCCTCTGGGAGATGAGACATGTGCTGTGTGAGGGTCCTCCGGGAGATGGGGCATGTGCTGTGTGAGCCCCTCCGGGAGATGGGACATGTGCTATGTGAGCCCCTCCAGGAGATGGGACATATGCTGTGTGAGCCCCTCCGGGAGATGGGACATGTGCTTTGTGAGGTTCTTCCGGGAGATGGGACATGTTCTGCGTGAGGGTCTTCCGGGAGATGGGACATGTGCTGTGTGAGGGTCATCCGGGAGAAGGGACATGTGCTGTGTGAGCACCTCCGGGAGATGGGACATGTGCTGTGTGAGCCCCTCCGGGAGATGGGACATGTTCTGCGTGTGGGTCTTCCGGGAGATGGGACATGTGCTGTGTGAGCCCCTCCGGGAGATGGGACATGTGCTGTGTGAGCCCCTCCGGGAGATGGGACATGTGCTGTGTGAGGGTCCTCCGGGAGATGGGTCATGTGCTGTGTGAGGGTCCTCCGGGAGATGGGACATGTGCTCTGTGAGGGTCCTCCGGGAGATGGGACATGTGCTGTGTGAGGGTCCTCCAGAAGATGGGACATGTGCTGTGTGACGGTCCTCCGGGAGATGGGACATGTGCTGTGTGAGGGTCCTCCGGAAGATGGGGCTTGTGCTGTGTGATGGTCCTCCGGGAGATGGGACATGTGCTGTGTGAGGGTCCTCCGGGAGATTGGACATGTGCTGTGTGAGCCCCTCTGGGAGATGGGACATGTGATGTGTGAGGGTCCAACGGGAGATGGGACATGTGCTGTATGAGGGTCCTCCGGGAGATGGGACATGTGCTGTGCGAGGGTCCTCCGGGAGAGGGGACATGTGCTGTGTCAGCCCCTCCGGGCAATGGGACATGTGCTTTGTGAGGGTCCTCCGGGAGTTGGGACAAATGCTGTGCGAGGGTCCTCCGGGAGATGGGACATGTTCTGTGTGAGGGTCCTCCCTGAGATGGGACATGTTCTGTGAGGTTGTCCTCCAGGAGAAGGGACAGGTGCTGTGTGAGCCCCTCCGGGAGATGGGACATGTGCTGTGTGAGGGTCTTCCGGGAGATGGGACATGTTCTGCGTGAGGGTCTTCCGGGAGATGGGACATGTGCTGTGTGACGGTCCTCCGGGAGATGGTACATGTGCTGTGTGAGGGTCCTCCGGGAGATAGGACATGTGCTGTGAGTCCCTCCGGGAGATGGGACATGTGATGTGTGCGGGTCCAACGGGAGATGGGACATGTGCTCTGTGAGGGTCCTCCGGGAGATGGACCATGTGCTGTGCGAGGGTCCTCCAGGAGATGGGATATGTGCTGTGTGAGAGTCCTCCGGGAGAAGGGGCAGGTGCTCTGTGAGCCACTCTGCGAGATGGGACGTGTGCTGTGCGAGGGTCCTCCGGGAGATGGGACATGTGCTCTGTGAGGGTCCTCTGGGAGAAGGGGCAGGTGCTCTGTGAGCCACTCTGTGAGATGATACGTGTGCTGTGTGAGGGTCCAATGGGAGATGGGACATGTGCTCTGTGAGGGTCCTCCGGAAGATGGGGCATGTGCTGTGTGAGAGTCCAACGGGAGATGGGACATGTGCTGTGTGAGCCCCTCCGGGATATGGGACGTGTGCTGTGTGAGCCCCTCCGGGAGATGGGACATGTGCTGTGTGAGGGTCTTCCGGGAGATGGGACATGTTCTGCGTGATGGTCTTCCGGGAGATGGGACATGTGCTGTGTGACGGTCCTCCGGGAGATGGGACATGTGCTGTGTGAGGGTCCTCCGGAAGATGGGGCATGTGCTGTGTGAGAGTGCACCGGGAGATGGGACATGTGCTATGTGAGGGTCCTCCGGGAGATAGGACATGTGCTGTGTGAGTCCCTCCGGGAGATGGGACATGTGATGTGTGAGGGTCCAACGGGAGATGGGACATGTGCTCTGTGAGGGTCCTCCGGGAGATGGGACATGTGCTGTGCGAGGGTCCTCCAGGAGATGGGACATGTGCTGTGTGAGGGTCCTCTGGGAGAAGGGGCAGGTGCTCTGTGAGCCACTCTGGGAGATGGGACGTGTGCTGTGTGAGGGTCCAACGGGAGATGGGACATGTGTTGTGTGAGCCTCTCCGGGAGATGGGACATGTGCTGTGTGACGGTACTCCGGGAGATGGGACATGTGCTGTGTGAAGGTACTGCGGAAGATGGGGCATGTGCTATGTGAGGGTACACCGGGAGATGGGACATGTGCTGTGTGAGGATCCTCCGGGAGATAGGACATGTGCTGTGTGAGCCCCTCCAGGAGATGGGACATGTGATGTGTGAGGGTCCAACGGGAGATGGGACATGTGCTGTGCGAGGGTCCTCCAGGAGATGGGAAATGTGCTATGTGAGGGTCCTCCGGGAGAAGGGGCATGTGCTCTGTGAGCCACTCTGGGAGATGGGACGTGTGCTGTGCGCGGCTCCTCCCGGAGATGGGACATGTGCTGTGTGAGCACCTCCGGGAGAGGGGACATGTGCTGTGTGAGGGTCCTCCGGGAGAGGGGACATGTGCTGTGTGAGTCCCTTCGGGAGATGGGGCATGTGCTGTATGAGCCCCTCCGGGAGATGGGACATTTGCTGTGTGAGCCGCTCCGGGAGATGGGACATGTGCTGTGTGAGCCCCTCCGGGAGATGGGACATGTGCTGTGTGAGTCCCTTCGGGAGATGGGGCATGTGCTGTATGAGCCCCTCCGGGAGATGGGACGTGTGCTGTGTGAGCCCCTCCGGGAGATGGGACATGTGCTGTGTGAGGGTCTTCCGGGAGATGTGACATGTTCTGCGTGAGGTTCTTCCGGGAGATGGGACATGTGCTGTGTGACGGTCCTCCGGGAGATGGGACATGTGCTGTGTGAGGTTCCTCTGGGAGATGGGACATGTGCTGTGTGAGGGTCCTCCGGGAGATGGGACATGTGCTGTGTGAGGGTCTTCCCGGAGATGGGACATGTACTGTGTGAGCCCCTCTGGGAGATGAGACACGTGCTGTGTGAGGGTCCTCCGGGAGATGGGGTATATGCTGTGTGAGGGTCCTCTGGGAGATGGGACATGTGCTGTGTGACGGTCCTCCGGGAGATGGGGCATGTGCTGTGTGAGGGTCCTCTGGGAGATGGGACATGTGCTGTGTGAGGGTCCTCCGGGAGATGGGACATGTGCTGTGTGAGGGTCTTCCCGGAGATGGGACATGTGCTGTGTGAGCCCCTCTGGGAGATGAGACATGTGCTGTGTGAGGGTCCTCCGGGAGATGGGGCATGTGCTGTGTGAGCCCCTCCGGAAGATGGGACATTTGCTGCGAGAGCCCCTCCGGGAGATGGGACGTGTGCTGTATGAGCCCCTCCGGGAGAGGGGACATGTGCTGTGTGAGCCGCTCCGGGAGATGGGACATGTGCTGCGAGAGCCCCTCCGGGAGATGGGACATGTGCTGTGTGAGGGTCTTCCGGGAGATGTGACATGTTCTGCGTGAGGTTCTTCCGGGAGATGGGACATGTGCTGTGTGACGGTCCTCCGGGAGATGGGACATGTGCTGTGTGAGGGTCCTCCGGGAGATGGGGTATATGCTGTGTGAGGGTCCTCTGGGAGATGGGACATGTGCTGTGTGAGGGTCCTCCGGGAGATGGGACATGTGCTGTGTGAGGGTCTTCCCGGAGATGGGACATGTACTGTGTGAGCCCCTCTGGGAGATGAGACATGTGCTGTGTGAGGGTCCTCCGGGAGATGGGGTATATGCTGTGTGAGGGTCCTCTGGGAGATGGGACATGTGCTGTGTGAGGGTTCTCCGGGAGATGGGACATGTGCTGTGTGAGCCCCTCTGGGAGATGAGACATGTGCTGTGTGAGGGTCCTCCGGGAGATGGGGCATGTGCTGTGTGAGCCCCTCCGGGAGATGGGACATGTGCTATGTGAGCCCCTCCAGGAGATGGGACATATGCTGTGTGAGCCCCTCCGGGAGATGGGACATGTGCTTTGTGAGGTTCTTCCGGGAGATGGGACATGTTCTGCGTGAGGGTCTTCCGGGAGATGGGACATGTGCTGTGTGAGGGTCATCCGGGAGAAGGGACATGTGCTGTGTGAGCACCTCCGGGAGATGGGACATGTGCTGTGTGAGCCCCTCCGGGAGATGGGACATGTTCTGCGTGTGGGTCTTCCGGGAGATGGGACATGTGCTGTGTGAGCCCCTCCGGGAGATGGGACATGTGCTGTGTGAGCCCCTCCGGGAGATGGGACATGTGCTGTGTGAGGGTCCTCCGGGAGATGGGTCATGTGCTGTGTGAGGGTCCTCCGGGAGATGGGACATGTGCTCTGTGAGGGTCCTCCGGGAGATGGGACATGTGCTGTGTGAGGGTCCTCCAGAAGATGGGACATGTGCTGTGTGACGGTCCTCCGGGAGATGGGACATGTGCTGTGTGAGAGTCCTCCGGAAGATGGGGCTTGTGCTGTGTGATGGTCCTCCGGGAGATGGGACATGTGCTGTGTGAGGGTCCTCCGGGAGATTGGACATGTGCTGTGTGAGCCCCTCTGGGAGATGGGACATGTGATGTGTGAGGGTCCAACGGGAGATGGGACATGTGCTGTATGAGGGTCCTCCGGGAGATGGGACATGTGCTGTGCGAGGGTCCTCCGGGAGAAGGGGCATGTGCTCTGTGAGCCACTCTGGGAGATGGGACGTGTGCTGTGCGAGGGTCCTCCGGGAGATGGGACTTGTGTTGTCTGAGCACCTCCGGGAGAGGGGACATGTGCTGTGTGAGGGTCTTCTGGGAGATGGGACATGTTCTGCGTGAGGGTCTTCCGGGAGATGGGACATGTGCTGTGTGACGGTCCTCCGGGAGATGGGACATGTGCTGTGTGAGGATCCTCCGGAAGATGGGGCATGTGCTGTGTGAGAGTGCACCGGGAGATGGGACATGTGCTATGTGAGGGTCCTCCAGGAGATAGGACATGCGCTGTGTGAGTCCCTCCGGGAGATGGGACATGTGATGTGTGAGGGTCCAACGGGAGATGGGACATGTGCTCTGTGAGGGTCCTCCGGGAGATGGTACATGTGCTGTGCGAGGGTCCTCCAGGAGATGGGACATGTGCTGTGTGAGGGTCCTCCGGGAGAAGGGGCAGGTGCTCTGTGAGCCACTCTGGGAGATGGGACATGTGCTGTGCGAGGGTCCTCCGGGAGATGGGACATGTGTTGTGTGAGCCCCTCCGGGAGATGGGACATGTGCTGTGTGACGGTACTCCGGGAGATGGGACATGTGCTGTGTGACGGTACTGCGGAAGATGGGGCATGTGCTATGTGAGGGTACACCGGGAGATGGGACATGTGCTGTGTGAGGATCCTCCGGGAGATAGGACATGTGCTGTGTGAGCCCCTCCAGGAGATGGGACATGTGATGTGTGAGGGTCCAACGGGAGATGGGACATGTGCTGTGTGAGGGTGCTCCGGGAGATGGGACATGTGCTGTGCGAGGGTCCTCCAGGAGATGGGACATGTGCCATGTGAGGGTCCTCCGGGAGAAGGGGCATGTGCTCTGTGAGCCACTCTGGGAGATGGGACGTGTGCTGTGCGCGGCTCCTCCCGGAGATGGGACATGAGCTGTGTGAGCACCTCCGGGAGAGGGGACATGTGCTGTGTGAGGGTCCTCCGGTAGAGGGGACATGTGCTGTGTGAGTCCCTTCGGGAGATGGGGCATGTGCTGTATGAGCCCCTCCGGAAGATGGGACATTTGCTGTGTGAGCCGCTCCGGGAGATGGGACGTGTGCTGTGTGAGCCCCTCCGGGAGATGGGACATGTGCTGTGTGAGGGTCTTCCGGGAGATGTGACATGTTCTGCGTGAGGTTCTTCCGGGAGATGGGACATGTGCTATGTGAGCCCCTCCGGGAGATGGGACATGTGCTGTGTGAGGTTCCTCCGGGAGATGGGGTATATGCTGTGTGAGGGTCCTCTGGGAGATGGGACATGTGCTGCGTGAGGGTCCTCCGGGAGATGGGACATGTGCTGTGTGAGGGTCTTCCCGGAGATGGGACATGTACTGTGTGAGCC
This sequence comes from Pristiophorus japonicus, assembly GCF_044704955.1. NCBI lineage: Eukaryota > Metazoa > Chordata > Chondrichthyes > Pristiophoridae > Pristiophorus > Pristiophorus japonicus. The sequence continues at coordinate 201,067 of NW_027254569.1, read as the reverse complement.
CCTCTGGGAGATGAGACATGTGCTGTGTGAGGGTCCTCCGGGAGATGGGGTATATGCTGTGTGAGGGTCCTCTGGGAGATGGGACATGTGCTGTGTGAGGGTCCTCCGGGAGATGGGACATGTGCTGTGTGAGCCCCTCTGGGAGATGAGACATGTGCTGTGTGAGGGTCCTCCGGGATATGGGGCATGTGCTGTGTGAGCCCCTCCGGGAGATGGGACATGTGCTATGTGAGCCCCTCCAGGAGATGGGACATGTGCTGTGTGAGCCCCTCCGGGAGATGGGACATGTGCTTTGTGAGGTTCTTCCGGGAGATGGGACATGTTTTGCGTGAGGGTCTTCCGGGAGATGGGACATGTGCTCTGTGAGGGTCCTCCGGGAGATGGGACATGTGCTGTGTGAGGGTCCTCCAGAAGATGGGACATGTGCTGCGTGACGGTCCTCCGGGAGATGGGACATGTGCTGTGTGAGGGTCCTCCGGAAGTTGGGGCTTGTGCTGTGTGATGGTCCTCCGGGAGATGGGACATGTGCTGTGTGAGGGTCCTCCGGGAGATTGGACATGTGCTGTGTGAGCCACTCCGGGAGATGGGACATGTGATGTGTGAGGGTCCAACGGGAGATGGGACATGTGCTGTATGAGGGTACTCCGGGAGATGGGACATGTTCTGTGTGAGGGTCCTCCGGGAGATGGTGCATGTGTTGTGCGAGCCACTCCGGGAGAGGGGACATGTGCTGTGTCAGCCCCTCCGGGCAATGGGACATGTGCTTTGTGAGGGTCCTCCGGGAGATGGGACAAATGCTGTGCGAGGGTCCTCCGGGAGATGGGACATGTGCCGTGTGAGCCCCACCCTGAGATGGGACATGTTCTGTGAGGTTGTCCTCCAAGAGAAGGGACAGGTGCTGTGTGAGCCCCTCCGGGAGATGGGACATGTGCTGTGTGAGGGTCTTCCGGGAGATGGGACATGTTCTGCGTGAGGGTCTTCCGGGAGATGGGACATGTGCTGTGTGACGGTCCTCCGGGAGATGGTACATGTGCTGTGTGAGGGTCCTCCGGGAGATAGGACATGTGCTGTGTGAGTCCCTCCGGGAGATGGGACATGTGATGTGTGAGGGTCCAACGGGAGATGGGACATGTGCTCTGTGAGGGTCCTCCGGGAGATGGACCATGTGCTGTGCGAGGGTCCTCCAGGAGATGGGATATGTGCTGTGCGAGGGTCCTCCGGGAGATGGGACATGTGCTCTGTGAGGGTCCTCTGGGAGAAGGGGCAGGTGCTCTGTGAGCCACTCTGGGAGATGATACGTGTGCTGTGTGAGGGTCCAACGGGAGATGGGACATGTGCTCTGTGAGCCACTCTGGGAGATGGGACGTGTGCTGTGCGAGGGTCCTCCGGGAGATGGGACTTGTGTTGTCTGAGCACCTCCGGGAGAGGGGACATGTGCTGTGTGAGGGTCCTCCGGGATATGGGGCATGTGCTGTGTGAGCCCCTCCGGGATATGGGACGTGTGCTGTGTGAGCCCCTCGGGGAGATGGGACATGTGCTGTGTGAGGGTCTTCCGGGAGATGGGACATGTTCTGCGTGAGGGTCTTCCGGGAGATGGGACATGTGCTGTGTGACGGTCCTCCGGGAGATGGGACATGTGCTGTGTGAGGGTCCTCCGGAAGATGGGGCATGTGCTGTGTGAGAGTGCACCGGGAGATGGGACATGTGCTATGTGAGGGTCCTCCGGGAGATAGGACATGTGCTGTGCGAGGGTCCTCCAGGAGATGAGACATGTGCTGTGTGAGGGTCCTCCGGGAGAAGGGGCAGGTGCTCTGTGAGCCACTCTGGGAGATGGGACGTGTGCTGTGAGAGGGTCCTCCGGGAGATGGGACATGTGTTGTGTGAGCCTCTCCGGGAGATGGGACATGTGCTGTGTGACGGTACTCCGGGAGATGGGACATGTGCTGTGTGACGGTACTGCGGAAGATGGGGCATGTGCTATGTGAGGGTACACCGGGAGATGGGACATGTGCTGTGTGAGGATCCTCCGGGAGATAGGACATGTGCTGTGTGAGCCCCTCCAGGAGATGGGACATGTGATGTGTGAGGGTTTAACGGGAGATGGGACATGTGCTGTGTGAGGGTCCTCCGGGAGATGGGACATGTGCTGTGCGAGGGTCCTCCAGGAGATGGGACATGTGCCATGTGAGGGTCCTCCGGGAGAAGGGGCATGTGCTCTGTGAGCCACTCTGGGAGATGGGACGTGTGCTGTGCGCGGCTCCTCCCGGAGATGGGACATGTGCTGTGTGAGCACCTCCGGGAGAGGGGACATGTGCTGTGTGAGGGTCCTCCGGGAGAGGGGACATGTGCTGTGTGAGTCCCTTCGGGAGATGGGGCATGTGCTGTATGAGCCCCTCCGGGAGATGGGACATGTGCTGCGAGAGCCCCTCCGGGAGATGGGACATGTGCTGTGTGAGCCGCTCCGGGAGATGGGACATGTGCTGTGTGAGGGTCTTCCGGGAGATGTGACATGTTCTGCGTGAGGTTCTTCCGGGAGATGGGACATGTGCTGTGTGACGGTCCTCCGGAAGATGGGACATGTGCTGTGTGAGGTTCCTCCGGGAGATGGGACATGTGCTGTGTGACGGTCTTCCCGGAGATGGGACATGTACTGTGTGAGCCCCTCTGGGAGATGAGACACGTGCTGTGTGAGGGTCCTCCGGGAGATGGGGTATATGCTGTGTGAGGGTCCTCTGGGAGATGGGACATGTGCTGTGTGAGGGTCCTCCGGGAGATGGGACATGTGCTGTGTGAGGGTCTTCCCGGAGATGGGACATGTGCTGTGTGAGGGTCCTCTGGGAGATGAGACATGTGCTGTGTGAGGGTCCTCCGGGAGATGGGGCATGTGCTGTGTGAGCCCCTCCGGGAGATGGGACATGTGCTATGTGAGCCCCTCCAGGAGATGGGACATGTGCTGTGTGAGCCCCTCCGGGAGATGGGACATGTGATGTGTGAGGGTCCAACGGGAGATGGGACATGTGCTGTATGAGGGTACTCCGGGAGATGGGACATGTTCTGTGTGAGGGTCCTCCGGGAGATGGTGCATGTGTTGTGCGAGCCCCTCCGGGAGAGGGGACATGTGCTGTGTCAGCGCCTCCGGGCAATGGGACATGTGCTTTGTGAGGGTCCTCCGGGAGATGGGACATATGCTGTGTGAGGGTCCTCCGGGAGATGGGACATGTGCCGTGTCAGCCCCTCTGGGAGATGGCACATGTGCTGTGAGGTTGTTCTCCAGGAGAAGAGACATGTGCTGTGTGACGGTCCTCCGGGAGATGGGACATGTTCTGTGTGAGGGTCCTCCGGGAGATGAGATATGTGCTATGTGAGCAGCTCCGGGAGATGAGACATGTGCTGCGAGAGCCCCTCCGGGAGATGGGACGTGTGCTGTGTGAGCCCCTCCGGGAGATGGGACATGTGCTGTGTGAGGGTCTTCCGTGAGATGGGACATGTTCTGCGTGAGGGTCTTCCGGGAGATGGGACATGTGCTGTGTGACGGTCCTCCGGGAGATGGGACATGTGCTGTGTGTGGGTCCTCCGGGCGATGGGACGTGTGCTGTGTGAGGGTCCTCCGGAAGATGGGGCATGTGCTGTGTGAGAGTGCACCGGGAGATGGGACATGTGCTATGTGAGGGTCCTCCGGGAGATAGGACATGTGCTGTGTGAGTCCCTCCGGGAGATGGGACATGTGATGTGTGAGGGTCCAACGGGAGATGGGACATGTGCTCTGTGAGGGTCCTCCGGTAGATGGGACATGTGCTGTGCGAGGGTCCTCCAGGAGATGGGACATGTGCTGTGTGAGGGTCCTCCGGGAGAAGGGGCAGGTGCTCTGTGAGCCACTCTGGGAGATGGGACGTGTGCTGTGCGAGGGTCCTCCGGGAGATGGGACATGTGCTGTGTGAGGGTCCTCCGGGAGAAGGGGCAGGTGCTCTGTGAGCCACTCTGGGAGATGATACGTGTGCTGTGCGAGGGTCCAACGGGAGATGGGACATGTGCTCTGTGAGGGTCCTCCGGGAGATGGGACATGTGCTGTGCGAGGGTGCTCCGGGAGATCGGACATGTGCTGTGCGAGGGTCCTCCGGGAGAAGGGGCATGTGCTCTGTGAGCCACTCTGGGAGATGGGACGTGTGCTGTGCGAGGGTCCTCCGGGAGATGGGACTTGTGTTGTCTGAGCACCTCCGGGAGAGGGGACATGTGCTGTGTGAGGGTCCTCCGGGATATGGGGCATGTGCTGTGTGAGCCCCTCCGGGACATGGGACATGTTCTGCGTGAGGGTCTTTCGGGAGATGGGACGTGTGCTGTGTGAGCCCCTCCGGGAGATGGGACATGTGCTGTGTGAGGGTCCTCCGGGCGATGGGACGTGTGCTGTGTGAGGGTACTCCGGGAGATGGGACATGTTCTGTGTGAGGGTCCTCCGGGAGATGGTGCATGTGTTGTGCGAGCCCCTCCGGGAGAGGGGACATATGCTGTGTCAGCGCCTCCGGGCAATGGGACATGTGCTTTGTGAGGGTCCTCCGGGAGATGGGACATATGCTGTGTGAGGGTCCTCCGGGAGATGGGACATGTGCCGTGTCAGCCCCTCTGGGAGATGGCACATGTGCTGTGAGGTTGTTCTCCAGGAGAAGAGACATGTGCTGTGTGACGGTCCTCCGGGAGATGGGACATGTTCTGTGTGAGGGTCCTCCGGGAGATGAGATATGTGCTATGTGAGCAGCTCCGGGAGATGAGACATGTGCTGCGAGAGCCCCTCCGGGAGATGGGACGTGTGCTGTGTGAGCCCCTCCTGGAGATGGGACATGTGCTGTGTGAGGGTCTTCCGTGAGATGGGACATGTTCTGCGTGAGGGTCTTCCGGGAGATGGGACATGTGCTGTGTGACGGTCCTCCGGGAGATGGGACATGTGCAGTGTGAGGGTCCTCCTGGCGATGGGACGTGTGCTGTGTGAGGGTCCTCCGGAAGATGGGGCATGTGCTGTGTGAGAGTGCACCGGGAGATGGGACATGTGCTATGTGAGGGTCCTCCGGGAGATAGGACATGTGCTGTGTGAGTCCCTCCGGGAGATGGGACATGTGATGTGTGAGGGTCCAACGGGAGATGGGACATGTGCTCTGTGAGGGTCCTCCGGTAGATGGGACATGTGCTGTGCGAGGGTCCTCCAGGAGATGGGACATGTGCTGTGTGAGGGTCCTCCGGGAGAAGGGGCAGGTGCTCTGTGAGCCACTCTGGGAGATGGGACGTGTGCTGTGCGAGGGTCCTCCGGGAGATGGGACATGTGCTGTGTGAGGGTCCTCCGGGAGAAGGGGCAGGTGCTCTGTGAGCCACTCTGGGAGATGATACGTGTGCTGTGCGAGGGTCCAACGGGAGATGGGACATGTGCTCTGTGAGGGTCCTCCGGGAGATGGGACATGTGCTGTGCGAGGGTGCTCCGGGAGATCGGACATGTGCTGTGCGAGGGTCCTCCGGGAGAAGGGGCATGTGCTCTGTGAGCCACTCTGGGAGATGGGACGTGTGCTGTGCGAGGGTCCTCCGGGAGATGGGACTTGTGTTGTCTGAGCACCTCCGGGAGAGGGGACATGTGCTGTGTGAGGGTCCTCCGGGATATGGGGCATGTGCTGTGTGAGCCCCTCCGGGACATGGGACATGTTCTGCGTGAGGGTCTTCCGGGAGATGGGACGTGTGCTGTGTGAGCCCCTCCGGGAGATGGGACATGTGCTGTGTGAGGGTCCTCCGGGCAATGGGACGTGTGCTGTGTGAGGGTACTCCGGGAGATGGGACATGTTCTGTGTGAGGGTCCTCCGGGAGATGGTGCATGTGTTGTGCGAGCCCCTCCGGGAGAGGGGACATATGCTGTGTCAGCGCCTCCGGGCAATGGGACATGTGCTTTGTGAGGGTCCTCCGGGAGATGGGACATATGCTGTGTGAGGGTCCTCCGGGAGATGGGACATGTGCCGTGTCAGCCCCTCTGGGAGATGGCACATGTGCTGTGAGGTTGTTCTCCAGGAGAAGAGACATGTGCTGTGTGACGGTCCTCCGGGAGATGGGACATGTTCTGTGTGAGGGTCCTCCGGGAGATGAGATATGTGCTATGTGAGCAGCTCCGGGAGATGAGACATGTGCTGCGAGAGCCCCTCCGGGAGATGGGACGTGTGCTGTGTGAGCCCCTCCTGGAGATGGGACATGTGCTGTGTGAGGGTCTTCCGTGAGATGGGACATGTTCTGCGTGAGGGTCTTCCGGGAGATGGGACATGTGCTGTGTGACGGTCCTCCGGGAGATGGGACATGTGCAGTGTGAGGGTCCTCCTGGCGATGGGACGTGTGCTGTGTGAGGGTCCTCCGGAAGATGGGGCATGTGCTGTGTGAGAGTGCACCGGGAGATGGGACATGTGCTATGTGAGGGTCCTCCGGGAGATAGGACATGTGCTGTGTGAGTCCCTCCGGGAGATGGGACATGTGATGTGTGAGGGTCCAACGGGAGATGGGACATGTGCTCTGTGAGGGTCCTCCGGCAGATGGGACATGTGCTGTGCGAGGGTCCTCCAGGAGATGGGACATGTGCTGTGTGAGGGTCCTCCGGGAGAAGGGGCAGGTGCTCTGTGAGCCACTCTGGGAGATGGGACGTGTGCTGTGCGAGGGTCCTCCGGGAGATGGGACATGTGCTGTGTGAGGGTCCTCCGGGAGAAGGGGCAGGTGCTCTGTGAGCCACTCTGGGAGATGATACGTGTGCTGTGCGAGGGTCCAACGGGAGATGGGACATGTGCTCTGTGAGGGTCCTCCGGGAGATGGGACATGTGCTGTGCGAGGGTGCTCCGGGAGATCGGACATGTGCTGTGCGAGGGTCCTCCGGGAGAAGGGGCATGTGCTCTGTGAGCCACTCTGGGAGATGGGACGTGTGCTGTGCGAGGGTCCTCCGGGAGATGGGACTTGTGTTGTCTGAGCACCTCCGGGAGAGGGGACATGTGCTGTGTGAGGGTCCTCCGGGATATGGGGCATGTGCTGTGTGAGCCCCTCCGGGACATGGGACATGTTCTGCGTGAGGGTCTTCCGGGAGATGGGACGTGTGCTGTGTGAGCCCCTCCGGGAGATGGGACATGTGCTGTGTGAGGGTCCTCCGGGCGATGGGACGTGTGCTGTGTGAGGGTACTCCGGGAGATGGGACATGTTCTGTGTGAGGGTCCTCCGGGAGATGGTGCATGTGTTGTGCGAGCCCCTCCGGGAGAGGGGACATATGCTGTGTCAGCGCCTCCGGGCAATGGGACATGTGCTTTGTGAGGGTCCTCCGGGAGATGGGACATATGCTGTGTGAGGGTCCTCCGGGAGATGGGACATGTGCCGTGTCAGCCCCTCTGGGAGATGGCACATGTGCTGTGAGGTTGTTCTCCAGGAGAAGAGACATGTGCTGTGTGACGGTCCTCCGGGAGATGGGACATGTTCTGTGTGAGGGTCCTCCGGGAGATGAGATATGTGCTATGTGAGCAGCTCCGGGAGATGAGACATGTGCTGCGAGAGCCCCTCCGGGAGATGGGACGTGTGCTGTGTGAGCCCCTCCTGGAGATGGGACATGTGCTGTGTGAGGGTCTTCCGTGAGATGGGACATGTTCTGCGTGAGGGTCTTCCGGGAGATGGGACATGTGCTGTGTGACGGTCCTCCGGGAGATGGGACATGTGCTGTGTGAGGGTCCTCCGGGCGATGGGACGTGTGCTGTGTGAGGGTCCTCCGGAAGATGGGACATGTGCTGTATGAGGGTACTCCGGGAGATGGGACATGTTCTGTGTGAGGGTCCTCCGGGAGATGGTGCATGTGTTGTGCGAGCCCCTCCGGGAGAGGGGACATGTGCTGTGTCAGCGCCTCCGGGCAATGGGACATGTGCTTTGTGAGGGTCCTCCGGGAGATGGGACATATGCTGTGTGAGGGTCCTCCGGGAGATGGGACATATGCTGTGTGAGGGTCCTCCGGGAGATGGGACATGTGCTGTGAGGTTGTTCTCCAGGAGAAGAGACATGTGCTGTGTGACGGTCCTCTGGGAGATGGGACATGTTCTGTGTGAGGGTCCTCCGGGAGATGAGATATGTGCTATGTGAGCAGCTCCGGGAGATGAGACATGTGCTGCGAGAGCCCCTCCGGGAGATGGGACGTGTGCTGTGTGAGCCCCTCCGGGAGATGGGACATGTGCTGTGTGAGGGTCTTCCGTGAGATGGGACATGTTCTGCGTGAGGGTCTTCCGGGAGATGGGACATGTGCTGTGTGACGGTCCTCCGGGAGATGGGACATGTGCAGTGTGAGGGTCCTCCTGGCGATGGGACGTGTGCTGTGTGAGGGTCCTCCGGAAGATGGGGCATGTGCTGTGTGAGAGTGCACCGGGAGATGGGACATGTGCTATGTGAGGGTCCTCCGGGAGATAGGACATGTGCTGTGTGAGTCCCTCCGGGAGATGGGACATGTGATGTGTGAGGGTCCAACGGGAGATGGGACATGTGCTCTGTGAGGGTCCTCCGGTAGATGGGACATGTGCTGTGCGAGGGTCCTCCAGGAGATGGGACATGTGCTGTGTGAGGGTCCTCCGGGAGAAGGGGCAGGTGCTCTGTGAGCCACTCTGGGAGATGGGACGTGTGCTGTGCGAGGGTCCTCCGGGAGATGGGACATGTGCTGTGTGAGGGTCCTCCGGGAGAAGGGGCAGGTGCTCTGTGAGCCACTCTGGGAGATGATACGTGTGCTGTGCGAGGGTCCAACGGGAGATGGGACATGTGCTCTGTGAGGGTCCTCCGGGAGATGGGACATGTGCTCTGTGAGCCACTCTGGGAGATGGGACGTGTGCTGTGCGAGGGTCCTCCGGGAGATGGGACTTGTGTTGTCTGAGCACCTCCGGGAGAGGGGACATGTGCTGTGTGAGGGTCCTCCGGGATATGGGGCATGTGCTGTGTGAGCCCCTCCGGGATATGTGGCATGTGCTGTGTGAGCCCCTCCGGGAGATGGGACGTGTGCTGTGTGAGCCCCTCCGGGAGATGGGACATGTGCTGTGTGAGGGTCTTCCGGGAGATGGGACATGTTCTGCGTGAGGGTCTTCCGGGAGATGGGACATGTGCTGTGTGACGGTCCTCCGGGAGATGGGACATGTGCTGTGTGAGGGTCCTCCGGAAGATGGGGCATGTGCTGTGTGAGAGTGCACCGGGAGATGGGACATGTGATGTGTGAGGGTCCTCCGGGAGATAGGACATGTGCCGTGTGAGCCCCTCTGGGAGATGGCACATGTGCTGTGAGGTTGTTCTCCAGGAGAAGAGACATGTGCTGTGTGACGGTCCTCCGGGAGATGGGACATGTTCTGTGTGAGGGTCCTCCGGGAGATGAGATATGTGCTATGTGAGCAGCTCCGGGAGATGAGACATGTGCTGCGAGAGCCCCTCCGGGAGATGGGACGTGTGCTGTGTGAGCCCCTCCGGGAGATGGGACATGTGCTGTGTGAGGGTCTTCCGTGAGATGGGACATGTTCTGCGTGAGGGTCTTCCGGGAGATGGGACATGTGCTGTGTGACGGTCCTCCGGGAGATGGGACATGTGCTGTGTGAGGGTCCTCCGGGCGATGGGACGTGTGCTGTGTGAGGGTCCTCCGGAAGATGGGACATGTGCTGTATGAGGGTACTCCGGGAGATGGGACATGTTCTGTGTGAGGGTCCTCCGGGAGATGGTGCATGTGTTGTGCGAGCCCCTCCGGGAGAGGGGACATGTGCTGTGTCAGCGCCTCCGGGCAATGGGACATGTGCTTTGTGAGGGTCCTCCGGGAGATGGGACATATGCTGTGTGAGGGTCCTCCGGGAGATGGGACATATGCTGTGTGAGGGTCCTCCGGGAGATGGGACATGTGCTGTGAGGTTGTTCTCCAGGAGAAGAGACATGTGCTGTGTGACGGTCCTCTGGGAGATGGGACATGTTCTGTGTGAGGGTCCTCCGGGAGATGAGATATGTGTTATGTGAGCAGCTCCGGGAGATGAGACATGTGCTGCGAGAGCCCCTCCGGGAGATGGGACGTGTGCTGTGTGAGCCCCTCCGGGAGATGGGACATGTGCTGTGTGAGGGTCTTCCGTGAGATGGGACATGTTCTGCGTGAGGGTCTTCCGGGAGATGGGACATGTGCTGTGTGACGGTCCTCCGGGAGATGGGACATGTGCTGTGTGAGGGTCCTCCGGGCGATGGGACGTGTGCTGTGTGAGGGTCCTCCGGAAGATGGGGCATGTGCTGTGTGAGAGTGCACCGGGAGATGGGACATGTGCTATGTGAGGGTCCTCCGGGAGATAGGACATGTGCTGTGTGAGTCCCTCCGGGAGATGGGACATGTGATGTGTGAGGGTCCAACGGGAGATGGGACATGTGCTCTGTGAGGGTCCTCCGGTAGATGGGACATGTGCTGTGCGAGGGTCCTCCAGGAGATGGGACATGTGCTGTGTGAGGGTCCTCCGGGAGAAGGGGCAGGTGCTCTGTGAGCCACTCTGGGAGATGGGACGTGTGCTGTGCGAGGGTCCTCCGGGAGATGGGACATGTGCTGTGTGAGGGTCCTCCGGGAGAAGGGGCAGGTGCTCTGTGAGCCACTCTGGGAGATGATACGTGTGCTGTGCGAGGGTCCAACGGGAGATGGGACATGTGCTCTGTGAGGGTCCTCCAGGAGATGGGACATGTGCTCTGTGAGCCACTCTGGGAGATGGGACGTGTGCTGTGCGAGGGTCCTCCGGGAGATGGGACTTGTGTTGTCTGAGCACCTCCGGGAGAGGGGACATGTGCTGTGTGAGGTTCCTCCGGGATATGGGGCATGTGCTGTGTGAGCCCCTCCGGGATATGGGGCATGTGCTGTGTGAGCCCCTCCGGGAGATGGGACATGTGCTGTGTGAGCCCCTCCGGGAGATGGGACATGTGCTGTGTGAGGGTCTTCCGGGAGATGGGACATGTTCTGCGTGAGGGTCTTCCGGGAGATGGGACATGTGCTGTGTGACGGTCCTCCGGGAGATGGGACATGTGCTGTGTGAGGGTCCTCCGGAAGATGGGGCATGTGCTGTGTGAGAGTGCACCGGGAGATGGGACATGTGCTATGTGAGGGTCCTCCGGGAGATAGGACATGTGCTGTGTGAGTCCCTCCGGGAGATGGGACATGTGATGTGTGAGGGTCCAACGGGAGATGGGACATGTGCTCTGTGAGGGTCCTCCGGTAGATGGGACATGTGCTGTGCGAGGGTCCTCCAGGAGATGGGACATGTGCTGTGTGAGGGTCCTCCGGGAGAAGGGGCAGGTGCTCTGTGAGCCACTCTGGGAGATGGGACGTGTGCTGTGCGAGGGTCCTCCGGGAGATGGGACATGTGCTGTGTGAGGGTCCTCCGGGAGAAGGGGCAGGTGCTCTGTGAGCCACTCTGGGAGATGGGACGTGTGCTGTGTGAGGGTCCTCCGGAAGATGGGACATGTGCTGTGTGAGGGTCTTCCGTGAGATGGGACATGTTCTGCGTGAGGGTCTTCCGGGAGATGGGACATGTGCTGTGTGACGGTCCTCCGGGAGATGGGACATGTGCAGTGTGAGGGTCCTCCGGGCGATGGGACGTGTGCTGTGTGAGGGTCCTCCGGAAGATGGGGCATGTGCTGTGTGAGAGTGCACCGGGAGATGGGACATGTGCTATGTGAGGGTCCTCCGGGAGATAGGACATGTGCTGTGTGAGTCCCTCCGGGAGATGGGACATGTGATGTGTGAGGGTCCAACGGGAGATGGGACATGTGCTCTGTGAGGGTCCTCCGGTAGATGGGACATGTGCTGTGCGAGGGTCCTCCAGGAGATGGGACATGTGCTGTGTGAGGGTCCTCCGGGAGAAGGGGCAGGTGCTCTGTGAGCCACTCTGGGAGATGGGACGTGTGCTGTGCGAGGGTCCTCCGGGAGATGGGACATGTGATGTGTGACGGTACTCCGGGAGATGGGACATGTGCTGTGTGACGGTACTGCGGAAGATGGGGCATGTGCTATGTGAGGGTACACCGGGAGATGGGACATGTGCTGTGTGAGGATCCTCCGGGAGATAGGACATGTGCTGTGTGAGCCCCTCCAGGAGATGGGACATGTGATGTGTGAGGGTCCAACGGGAGATGGGACATGTGCTGTGTGAGGGTCCTCCGGGAGATGGGACATGTGCTGTGCGAGGGTCCTCCAGGAGATGGGACATGTGCTATGTGAGGGTCCTCCGGGAGAAGGGGCATGTGCTCTGTGAGCCACTCTGGGAGATGGGACGTGTGCTGTGCGCGGCTCCCCCCGGAGATGGGACATGTGCTGTGTGAGCACCTCCGGGAGATGGACCATGTGCTGTGCGAGGGTCCTCCAGGAGATGGGACATGTGCTGTGTGAGAGTCCTCCGGGAGATGGGACATGTGCTGTGTGAGGGTCCTCCGGGAGATGGGACACGTGCTGTGCGAGGGTCCTCCAGGAGATGGGACATGTGCTGTGTGAGAGTCCTCCGGGAGAAGGGGCAGGTGCTCTGTGAGCCACTCTGCGAGATGGGACGTGTGCTGTGCGAGGGTCCTCCGGGAGATGGGACATGTGCTCTGTGAGGGTCCTCTGGGAGAAGGGGCAGGTGCTCTGTGAGCCACTCTGGGAGACGATACGTGTGCTGTGTGAGGGTCCAACGGGAGATGGGACATGTGCTCTGTGAGCCACTCTGGGAGATGGGACGTGTGCTGTGCGAGGGTCCTCCGGGAGATGGGACTTGTGTTGTCTGAGCACCTCCGGGAGAGGGGACATGTGCTGTGTGAGGGTCCTCCGGGATATGGGGCATGTGCTGTGTGAGCCCCACCGGGATATGGGACGTGTGCTGTGTGAGCACCTCGGGGAGATGGGACATGTGCTGTGTGAGGGTCTTCCGGTAGATGGGACATGTTCTGCGTGAGGGTCTTCCGGGAGATGGGACATGTGCTGTGTGACGGTCCTCCGGGAGATGGGACATGTGCTGTGTGAGGGTCCTCCGGAAGATGGGGCATGTGCTGTGTGAGAGTGCACCGGGAGATGGGACATGTGCTATGTGAGGGTCCTCCGGGAGATAGGACATGTGCTGTGTGAGTCCCTCCGGGAGATGGGACATGTGATGTGTGAGGGTCCAACGGGAGATGGGACATGTGCTCTGTGAGGGTCCTCCGGGAGATGGGACATGTGCTGTGCGAGGGTCCTCCAGGAGATGGGACATGTGCTGTGTGAGGGTCCTCCGGGAGAAGGGGCAGGTGCTCTGTGAGCCACTCTGGGAGATGGGACGTGTGCTGTGCGAGGGTCCTCCGGGAGATGGGACATGTGTTGTGTGAGCCTCTCCGGGAGATGGGACATGTGCTGTGTGACGGTACTCCGGGAGATGGGACATGTGCTGTGTGACGGTACTGCGGAAGATGGGGCATGTGCTATGTGAGGGTACACCGGGAGATGGGACATGTGCTGTGTGAGGATCCTCCGGGAGATAGGACATGTGCTGTGTGAGCCCCTCCAGGAGATGGGACATGTGATGTGTGAGGGTCCAACGGGAGATGGGACATGTGCTGTGTGAGGGTCCTCCGGGAGATGGGACATGTGCTGTGCGAGGGTCCTCCAGGAGATGGGACATGTGCTATGTGAGGGTCCTCCGGGAGAAGGGGCATGTGCTCTGTGAGCCACTCTGGGAGATGGGACGTGTGCTGTGCGTGGCTCCTCCCGGAGATGGGACATGTGCTGTGTGAGCACCTCCGGGAGAGGGGACATGTGCTGTGTGAGGGTCCTCCGGGAGAGGGGACATGTGCTGTGTGAGTCCCTTCGGGAGATGGGGCATGTGCTGTATGAGCCCCTCCGGGAGATGGGACATTTGCTGCGAGAGCCCCTCCGGGAGATGGGACGTGTGCTGTATGAGCCCCTCCGGGAGAGGGGACATGTGCTGTGTGAGCCGCTCCGGGAGATGGGACATGTGCTGCGAGAGCCCCTCCGGGAGATGGGACATGTGCTGTGTGAGGGTCTTCCGGGAGATGTGACATGTTCTGCGTGAGGTTCTTCCGGGAGATGGGACATGTGCTGTGTGACGGTCCTCCGGGAGATGGGACATGTGCTGTGTGAGGGTCCTCCGGGAGATGGGGTATATGCTGTGTGAGGGTCCTCTGGGAGATGGGACATGTGCTGTGTGAGGGTCCTCCGGGAGATGGGACATGTGCTGTGTGAGGGTCTTCCCGGAGATGGGACATGTACTGTGTGAGCCCCTCTGGGAGATGAGACATGTGCTGTGTGAGGGTCCTCCGGGAGATGGGGTATATGCTGTGTGAGGGTCCTCTGGGAGATGGGACATGTGCTGTGTGAGGGTCCTCCGGGAGATGGGACATGTGCTGTGTGAGCCCCTCTGGGAGATGAGACATGTGCTGTGTGAGGGTCCTCCGGGAGATGGGACATGTTCTGCGTGATGGTCTTCCGGGAGATGGGACATGTGCTGTGTGACGGTCCTCCGGGAGATGGGACATGTGCTGTGTGAGGGTCCTCCGGAAGATGGGGCATGTGCTGTGTGAGAGTGCACCGGGAGATGGGACATGTGCTATGTGAGGGTCCTCCGGGAGATAGGACATGTGCTGTGTGAGTCCCTCCGGGAGATGGGACATGTGATGTGTGAGGGTCCAACGGGAGATGGGACATGTGCTCTGTGAGGGTCCTCCGGGAGATGGGACATGTGCTGTGCGAGGGTCCTCCAGGAGATGGGACATGTGCTGTGTGAGGGTCCTCTGGGAGAAGGGGCAGGTGCTCTGTGAGCCACTCTGGGAGATGGGACGTGTGCTGTGTGAGGGTCCAACGGGAGATGGGACATGTGTTGTGTGAGCCTCTCCGGGAGTTGGGACATGTGCTGTGTGACGGTACTCCGGGAGATGGGACATGTGCTGTGTGAAGGTACTGCGGAAGATGGGGCATGTGCTATGTGAGGGTACACCGGGAGATGGGACATGTGCTGTGTGAGGATCCTCCGGGAGATAGGACATGTGCTGTGTGAGCCCCTCCAGGAGATGGGACATGTGATGTGTGAGGGTCCAACGGGAGATGGGACATGTGCTGTGCGAGGGTCCTCCAGGAGATGGGAAATGTGCTATGTGAGGGTCCTCCGGGAGAAGGGGCATGTGCTCTGTGAGCCACTCTGGGAGATGGGACGTGTGCTGTGCGCGGCTCCTCCCGGAGATGGGACATGTGCTGTGTGAGCACCTCCGGGAGAGGGGACATGTGCTGTGTGAGGGTCCTCCGGGAGAGGGGACATGTGCTGTGTGAGTCCCTTCGGGAGATGGGGCATGTGCTGTATGAGCCCCTCCGGGAGATGGGACATTTGCTGTGTGAGCCGCTCCGGGAGATGGGACATGTGCTGTGTGAGCCCCTCCGGGAGATGGGACATGTGCTGTGTGAGTCCCTTCGGGAGATGGGGCATGTGCTGTATGAGCCCCTCCGGGAGATGGGACGTGTGCTGTGTGAGCCCCTCCGGGAGATGGGACATGTGCTGTGTGAGGGTCTTCCGGGAGATGTGACATGTTCTGCGTGAGGTTCTTCCGGGAGATGGGACATGTGCTGTGTGACGGTCCTCCGGGAGATGGGACATGTGCTGTGTGAGGTTCCTCTGGGAGATGGGACATGTGCTGTGTGAGGGTCCTCCGGGAGATGGGACATGTGCTGTGTGAGGGTCTTCCCGGAGATGGGACATGTACTGTGTGAGCCCCTCTGGGAGATGAGACACGTGCTGTGTGAGGGTCCTCCGGGAGATGGGGTATATGCTGTGTGAGGGTCCTCTGGGAGATGGGACATGTGCTGTGTGACGGTCCTCCGGGAGATGGGGCATGTGCTGTGTGAGGGTCCTCTGGGAGATGGGACATGTGCTGTGTGAGGGTCCTCCGGGAGATGGGACATGTGCTGTGTGAGGGTCTTCCCGGAGATGGGACATGTGCTGTGTGAGCCCCTCTGGGAGATGAGACATGTGCTGTGTGAGGGTCCTCCGGGAGATGGGGCATGTGCTGTGTGAGCCCCTCCGGAAGATGGGACATTTGCTGCGAGAGCCCCTCCGGGAGATGGGACGTGTGCTGTATGAGCCCCTCCGGGAGAGGGGACATGTGCTGTGTGAGCCGCTCCGGGAGATGGGACATGTGCTGCGAGAGCCCCTCCGGGAGATGGGACATGTGCTGTGTGAGGGTCTTCCGGGAGATGTGACATGTTCTGCGTGAGGTTCTTCCGGGAGATGGGACATGTGCTGTGTGACGGTCCTCCGGGAGATGGGACATGTGCTGTGTGAGGGTCCTCCGGGAGATGGGGTATATGCTGTGTGAGGGTCCTCTGGGAGATGGGACATGTGCTGTGTGAGGGTCCTCCGGGAGATGGGACATGTGCTGTGTGAGGGTCTTCCCGGAGATGGGACATGTACTGTGTGAGCCCCTCTGGGAGATGAGACATGTGCTGTGTGAGGGTCCTCCGGGAGATGGGGTATATGCTGTGTGAGGGTCCTCTGGGAGATGGGACATGTGCTGTGTGAGGGTCCTCCGGGAGATGGGACATGTGCTGTGTGAGCCCCTCTGGGAGATGAGACATGTGCTGTGTGAGGGTCCTCCGGGAGATGGGGCATGTGCTGTGTGAGCCCCTCCGGGAGATGGGACATGTGCTATGTGAGCCCCTCCAGGAGATGGGACATATGCTGTGTGAGCCCCTCCGGGAGATGGGACATGTGCTTTGTGAGGTTCTTCCGGGAGATGGGACATGTTCTGCGTGAGGGTCTTCCGGGAGATGGGACATGTGCTGTGTGAGGGTCATCCGGGAGAAGGGACATGTGCTGTGTGAGCACCTCCGGGAGATGGGACATGTGCTGTGTGAGCCCCTCCGGGAGATGGGACATGTTCTGCGTGTGGGTCTTCCGGGAGATGGGACATGTGCTGTGTGAGCCCCTCCGGGAGATGGGACATGTGCTGTGTGAGCCCCTCCGGGAGATGGGACATGTGCTGTGTGAGGGTCCTCCGGGAGATGGGTCATGTGCTGTGTGAGGGTCCTCCGGGAGATGGGACATGTGCTCTGTGAGGGTCCTCCGGGAGATGGGACATGTGCTGTGTGAGGGTCCTCCAGAAGATGGGACATGTGCTGTGTGACGGTCCTCCGGGAGATGGGACATGTGCTGTGTGAGAGTCCTCCGGAAGATGGGGCTTGTGCTGTGTGATGGTCCTCCGGGAGATGGGACATGTGCTGTGTGAGGGTCCTCCGGGAGATTGGACATGTGCTGTGTGAGCCCCTCTGGGAGATGGGACATGTGATGTGTGAGGGTCCAACGGGAGATGGGACATGTGCTGTATGAGGGTCCTCCGGGAGATGGGACATGTGCTGTGCGAGGGTCCTCCGGGAGAAGGGGCATGTGCTCTGTGAGCCACTCTGGGAGATGGGACGTGTGCTGTGCGAGGGTCCTCCGGGAGATGGGACTTGTGTTGTCTGAGCACCTCCGGGAGAGGGGACATGTGCTGTGTGAGGGTCTTCTGGGAGATGGGACATGTTCTGCGTGAGGGTCTTCCGGGAGATGGGACATGTGCTGTGTGACGGTCCTCCGGGAGATGGGACATGTGCTGTGTGAGGATCCTCCGGAAGATGGGGCATGTGCTGTGTGAGAGTGCACCGGGAGATGGGACATGTGCTATGTGAGGGTCCTCCAGGAGATAGGACATGCGCTGTGTGAGTCCCTCCGGGAGATGGGACATGTGATGTGTGAGGGTCCAACGGGAGATGGGACATGTGCTCTGTGAGGGTCCTCCGGGAGATGGTACATGTGCTGTGCGAGGGTCCTCCAGGAGATGGGACATGTGCTGTGTGAAGGTCCTCCGGGAGAAGGGGCAGGTGCTCTGTGAGCCACTCTGGGAGATGGGACATGTGCTGTGCGAGGGTCCTCCGGGAGATGGGACATGTGTTGTGTGAGCCCCTCCGGGAGATGGGACATGTGCTGTGTGACGGTACTCCGGGAGATGGGACATGTGCTGTGTGACGGTACTGCGGAAGATGGGGCATGTGCTATGTGAGGGTACACCGGGAGATGGGACATGTGCTGTGTGAGGATCCTCCGGGAGATAGGACATGTGCTGTGTGAGCCCCTCCAGGAGATGGGACATGTGATGTGTGAGGGTCCAACGGGAGATGGGACATGTGCTGTGTGAGGGTGCTCCGGGAGATGGGACATGTGCTGTGCGAGGGTCCTCCAGGAGATGGGACATGTGCCATGTGAGGGTCCTCCGGGAGAAGGGGCATGTGCTCTGTGAGCCACTCTGGGAGATGGGACGTGTGCTGTGCGCGGCTCCTCCCGGAGATGGGACATGAGCTGTGTGAGCACCTCCGGGAGAGGGGACATGTGCTGTGTGAGGGTCCTCCGGTAGAGGGGACATGTGCTGTGTGAGTCCCTTTGGGAGATGGGGCATGTGCTGTATGAGCCCCTCCGGAAGATGGGACATTTGCTGTGTGAGCCGCTCCGGGAGATGGGACGTGTGCTGTGTGAGCCCCTCCGGGAGATGGGACATGTGCTGTGTGAGGGTCTTCCGGGAGATGTGACATGTTCTGCGTGAGGTTCTTCCGGGAGATGGGACATGTGCTGTGTGACGGTCCTCCGGGAGATGGGACATGTGCTGTGTGAGGTTCCTCCGGGAGATGGGGTATATGCTGTGTGAGGGTCCTCTGGGAGATGGGACATGTGCTGTGTGAGGGTCCTCCGGGAGATGGGACATGTGCTGTGTGAGGGTCTTCCCGGAGATGGGACATGTACTGTGTGAGCCCCTCTGGGAGATGAGACATGTGCTGTGTGAGGGTCCTCCGGGAGATGGGGTATATGCTGTGTGAGGGTCCTCTGGGAGATGGGACATGTGCTGTGTGAGGGTCCTCCGGGAGATGGGACATGTGCTGTGTGAGCCCCTCTGGGAGATGAGACATGTGCTGTGTGAGGGTCCTCCGGGATATGGGGCATGTGCTGTGTGAGCCCCTCCGGGAGATGGGACATGTGCTATGTGAGCCCCTCCAGGAGATGGGACATGTGCTGTGTGAGCCCCTCCGGGAGATGGGACATGTGCTTTGTGAGGTTCTTCCGGGAGATGGGACATGTTTTGCGTGAGGGTCTTCCGGGAGATGGGACATGTGCTCTGTGAGGGTCCTCCGGGAGATGGGACATGTGCTGTGTGAGGGTCCTCCAGAAGATGGGACATGTGCTGCGTGACGGTCCTCCGGGAGATGGGACATGTGCTGTGTGAGGGTCCTCCGGAAGTTGGGGCTTGTGCTGTGTGATGGTCCTCCGGGAGATGGGACATGTGCTGTGTGAGGGTCCTCCGGGAGATTGGACATGTGCTGTGTGAGCCACTCCGGGAGATGGGACATGTGATGTGTGAGGGTCCAACGGGAGATGGGACATGTGCTGTATGAGGGTACTCCGGGAGATGGGACATGTTCTGTGTGAGGGTCCTCCGGGAGATGGTGCATGTGTTGTGCGAGCCACTCCGGGAGAGGGGACATGTGCTGTGTCAGCCCCTCCGGGCAATGGGACATGTGCTTTGTGAGGGTCCTCCGGGAGATGGGACAAATGCTGTGCGAGGGTCCTCCGGGAGATGGGACATGTGCCGTGTGAGCCCCACCCTGAGATGGGACATGTTCTGTGAGGTTGTCCTCCAGGAGAAGGGACAGGTGCTGTGTGAGCCCCTCCGGGAGATGGGACATGTGCTGTGTGAGGGTCTTCCGGGAGATGGGACATGTTCTGCGTGAGGGTCTTCCGGGAGATGGGACATGTGCTGTGTGACGGTCCTCCGGGAGATGGTACATGTGCTGTGTGAGGGTCCTCCGGGAGATAGGACATGTGCTGTGTGAGTCCCTCCGGGAGATGGGACATGTGATGTGTGAGGGTCCAACGGGAGATGGGACATGTGCTCTGTGAGGGTCCTCCGGGAGATGGACCATGTGCTGTGCGAGGGTCCTCCAGGAGATGGGATATGTGCTGTGCGAGGGTCCTCCGGGAGATGGGACATGTGCTCTGTGAGGGTCCTCTGGGAGAAGGGGCAGGTGCTCTGTGAGCCACTCTGGGAGATGATACGTGTGCTGTGTGAGGGTCCAACGGGAGATGGGACATGTGCTCTGTGAGCCACTCTGGGAGATGGGACGTGTGCTGTGCGAGGGTCCTCCGGGAGATGGGACTTGTGTTGTCTGAGCACCTCCGGGAGAGGGGACATGTGCTGTGTGAGGGTCCTCCGGGATATGGGGCATGTGCTGTGTGAGCCCCTCCGGGATATGGGACGTGTGCTGTGTGAGCCCCTCGGGGAGATGGGACATGTGCTGTGTGAGGGTCTTCCGGGAGATGGGACATGTTCTGCGTGAGGGTCTTCCGGGAGATGGGACATGTGCTGTGTGACGGTCCTCCGGGAGATGGGACATGTGCTGTGTGAGGGTCCTCCGGAAGATGGGGCATGTGCTGTGTGAGAGTGCACCGGGAGATGGGACATGTGCTATGTGAGGGTCCTCCGGGAGATAGGACATGTGCTGTGCGAGGGTCCTCCAGGAGATGAGACATGTGCTGTGTGAGGGTCCTCCGGGAGAAGGGGCAGGTGCTCTGTGAGCCACTCTGGGAGATGGGACGTGTGCTGTGAGAGGGTCCTCCGGGAGATGGGACATGTGTTGTGTGAGCCTCTCCGGGAGATGGGACATGTGCTGTGTGACGGTACTCCGGGAGATGGGACATGTGCTGTGTGACGGTACTGCGGAAGATGGGGCATGTGCTATGTGAGGGTACACCGGGAGATGGGACATGTGCTGTGTGAGGATCCTCCGGGAGATAGGACATGTGCTGTGTGAGCCCCTCCAGGAGATGGGACATGTGATGTGTGAGGGTTTAACGGGAGATGGGACATGTGCTGTGTGAGGGTCCTCCGGGAGATGGGACATGTGCTGTGCGAGGGTCCTCCAGGAGATGGGACATGTGCTATGTGAGGGTCCTCCGGGAGAAGGGGCATGTGCTCTGTGAGCCACTCTGGGAGATGGGACGTGTGCTGTGCGCGGCTCCTCCCGGAGATGGGACATGTGCTGTGTGAGCACCTCCGGGAGAGGGGACATGTGCTGTGTGAGGGTCCTCCGGGAGAGGGGACATGTGCTGTGTGAGTCCCTTCGGGAGATGGGGCATGTGCTGTATGAGCCCCTCCGGGAGATGGGACATGTGCTGCGAGAGCCCCTCCGGGAGATGGGACATGTGCTGTGTGAGCCGCTCCGGGAGATGGGACATGTGCTGTGTGAGGGTCTTCCGGGAGATGTGACATGTTCTGCGTGAGGTTCTTCCGGGAGATGGGACATGTGCTGTGTGACGGTCCTCCGGAAGATGGGACATGTGCTGTGTGAGGTTCCTCCGGGAGATGGGACATGTGCTGTGTGACGGTCTTCCCGGAGATGGGACATGTACTGTGTGAGCCCCTCTGGGAGATGAGACACGTGCTGTGTGAGGGTCCTCCGGGAGATGGGGTATATGCTGTGTGAGGGTCCTCTGGGAGATGGGACATGTGCTGTGTGAGGGTCCTCCGGGAGATGGGACATGTGCTGTGTGAGGGTCTTCCCGGAGATGGGACATGTGCTGTGTGAGGCTCCTCTGGGAGATGAGACATGTGCTGTGTGAGGGTCCTCCGGGAGATGGGGCATGTGCTGTGTGAGCCCCTCCGGGAGATGGGACATGTGCTATGTGAGCCCCTCCAGGAGATGGGACATGTGCTGTGTGAGCCCCTCCGGGAGATGGGACATGTGATGTGTGAGGGTCCAACGGGAGATGGGACATGTGCTGTATGAGGGTACTCCGGGAGATGGGACATGTTCTGTGTGAGGGTCCTCCGGGAGATGGTGCATGTGTTGTGCGAGCCCCTCCGGGAGAGGGGACATGTGCTGTGTCAGCGCCTCCGGGCAATGGGACATGTGCTTTGTGAGGGTCCTCCGGGAGATGGGACATATGCTGTGTGAGGGTCCTCCGGGAGATGGGACATGTGCCGTGTCAGCCCCTCTGGGAGATGGCACATGTGCTGTGAGGTTGTTCTCCAGGAGAAGAGACATGTGCTGTGTGACGGTCCTCCGGGAGATGGGACATGTTCTGTGTGAGGGTCCTCCGGGAGATGAGATATGTGCTATGTGAGCAGCTCCGGGAGATGAGACATGTGCTGCGAGAGCCCCTCCGGGAGATGGGACGTGTGCTGTGTGAGCCCCTCCGGGAGATGGGACATGTGCTGTGTGAGGGTCTTCCGTGAGATGGGACATGTTCTGCGTGAGGGTCTTCCGGGAGATGGGACATGTGCTGTGTGACGGTCCTCCGGGAGATGGGACATGTGCTGTGTGTGCGTCCTCCGGGCGATGGGACGTGTGCTGTGTGAGGGTCCTCCGGAAGATGGGGCATGTGCTGTGTGAGAGTGCACCGGGAGATGGGACATGTGCTATGTGAGGGTCCTCCGGGAGATAGGACATGTGCTGTGTGAGTCCCTCCGGGAGATGGGACATGTGATGTGTGAGGGTCCAACGGGAGATGGGACATGTGCTCTGTGAGGGTCCTCCGGTAGATGGGACATGTGCTGTGCGAGGGTCCTCCAGGAGATGGGACATGTGCTGTGTGAGGGTCCTCCGGGAGAAGGGGCAGGTGCTCTGTGAGCCACTCTGGGAGATGGGACGTGTGCTGTGCGAGGGTCCTCCGGGAGATGGGACATGTGCTGTGTGAGGGTCCTCCGGGAGAAGGGGCAGGTGCTCTGTGAGCCACTCTGGGAGATGATACGTGTGCTGTGCGAGGGTCCAACGGGAGATGGGACATGTGCTCTGTGAGGGTCCTCCGGGAGATGGGACATGTGCTGTGCGAGGGTGCTCCGGGAGATCGGACATGTGCTGTGCGAGGGTCCTCCGGGAGAAGGGGCATGTGCTCTGTGAGCCACTCTGGGAGATGGGACGTGTGCTGTGCGAGGGTCCTCCGGGAGATGGGACTTGTGTTGTCTGAGCACCTCCGGGAGAGGGGACATGTGCTGTGTGAGGGTCCTCCGGGATATGGGGCATGTGCTGTGTGAGCCCCTCCGGGACATGGGACATGTTCTGCGTGAGGGTCTTCCGGGAGATGGGACGTGTGCTGTGTGAGCCCCTCCGGGAGATGGGACATGTGCTGTGTGAGGGTCCTCCGGGCGATGGGACGTGTGCTGTGTGAGGGTACTCCGGGAGATGGGACATGTTCTGTGTGAGGGTCCTCCGGGAGATGGTGCATGTGTTGTGCGAGCCCCTCCGGGAGAGGGGACATATGCTGTGTCAGCGCCTCCGGGCAATGGGACATGTGCTTTGTGAGGGTCCTCCGGGAGATGGGACATATGCTGTGTGAGGGTCCTCCGGGAGATGGGACATGTGCCGTGTCAGCCCCTCTGGGAGATGGCACATGTGCTGTGAGGTTGTTCTCCAGGAGAAGAGACATGTGCTGTGTGACGGTCCTCCGGGAGATGGGACATGTTCTGTGTGAGGGTCCTCCGGGAGATGAGATATGTGCTATGTGAGCAGCTCCGGGAGATGAGACATGTGCTGCGAGAGCCCCTCCGGGAGATGGGACGTGTGCTGTGTGAGCCCCTCCTGGAGATGGGACATGTGCTGTGTGAGGGTCTTCCGTGAGATGGGACATGTTCTGCGTGAGGGTCTTCCGGGAGATGGGACATGTGCTGTGTGACGGTCCTCCGGGAGATGGGACATGTGCAGTGTGAGGGTCCTCCTGGCGATGGGACGTGTGCTGTGTGAGGGTCCTCCGGAAGATGGGGCATGTGCTGTGTGAGAGTGCACCGGGAGATGGGACATGTGCTATGTGAGGGTCCTCCGGGAGATAGGACATGTGCTGTGTGAGTCCCTCCGGGAGATGGGACATGTGATGTGTGAGGGTCCAACGGGAGATGGGACATGTGCTCTGTGAGGGTCCTCCGGCAGATGGGACATGTGCTGTGCGAGGGTCCTCCAGGAGATGGGACATGTGCTGTGTGAGGGTCCTCCGGGAGAAGGGGCAGGTGCTCTGTGAGCCACTCTGGGAGATGGGACGTGTGCTGTGCGAGGGTCCTCCGGGAGATGGGACATGTGCTGTGTGAGGGTCCTCCGGGAGAAGGGGCAGGTGCTCTGTGAGCCACTCTGGGAGATGATACGTGTGCTGTGCGAGGGTCCAACGGGAGATGGGACATGTGCTCTGTGAGGGTCCTCCGGGAGATGGGACATGTGCTGTGCGAGGGTGCTCCGGGAGATCGGACATGTGCTGTGCGAGGGTCCTCCGGGAGAAGGGGCATGTGCTCTGTGAGCCACTCTGGGAGATGGGACGTGTGCTGTGCGAGGGTCCTCCGGGAGATGGGACTTGTGTTGTCTGAGCACCTCCGGGAGAGGGGACATGTGCTGTGTGAGGGTCCTCCGGGATATGGGGCATGTGCTGTGTGAGCCCCTCCGGGACATGGGACATGTTCTGCGTGAGGGTCTTCCGGGAGATGGGACGTGTGCTGTGTGAGCCCCTCCGGGAGATGGGACATGTGCTGTGTGAGGGTCCTCCGGGCGATGGGACGTGTGCTGTGTGAGGGTACTCCGGGAGATGGGACATGTTCTGTGTGAGGGTCCTCCGGGAGATGGTGCATGTGTTGTGCGAGCCCCTCCGGGAGAGGGGACATATGCTGTGTCAGCGCCTCCGGGCAATGGGACATGTGCTTTGTGAGGGTCCTCCGGGAGATGGGACATATGCTGTGTGAGGGTCCTCCGGGAGATGGGACATGTGCCGTGTCAGCCCCTCTGGGAGATGGCACATGTGCTGTGAGGTTGTTCTCCAGGAGAAGAGACATGTGCTGTGTGACGGTCCTCCGGGAGATGGGACATGTTCTGTGTGAGGGACTTCCGGGAGATGGGACATGTGCTGTGTGACGGTCCTCCGGGAGATGGGACATGTGCTGTGTGAGGGTCCTCCGGGCGATGGGACGTGTGCTGTGTGAGGGTCCTCCGGAAGATGGGACATGTGCTGTATGAGGGTACTCCGGGAGATGGGACATGTTCTGTGTGAGGGTCCTCCGGGAGATGGTGCATGTGTTGTGCGAGCCCCTCCGGGAGAGGGGACATGTGCTGTGTCAGCGCCTCCGGGCAATGGGACATGTGCTTTGTGAGGGTCCTCCGGGAGATGGGACATATGCTGTGTGAGGGTCCTCCGGGAGATGGGACATATGCTGTGTGAGGGTCCTCCGGGAGATGGGACATGTGCTGTGAGGTTGTTCTCCAGGAGAAGAGACATGTGCTGTGTGACGGTCCTCTGGGAGATGGGACATGTTCTGTGTGAGGGTCCTCCGGGAGATGAGATATGTGCTATGTGAGCAGCTCCGGGAGATGAGACATGTGCTGCGAGAGCCCCTCCGGGAGATGGGACGTGTGCTGTGTGAGCCCCTCCGGGAGATGGGACATGTGCTGTGTGAGGGTCTTCCGTGAGATGGGACATGTTCTGCGTGAGGGTCTTCCGGGAGATGGGACATGTGCTGTGTGACGGTCCTCCGGGAGATGGGACATGTGCAGTGTGAGGGTCCTCCTGGCGATGGGACGTGTGCTGTGTGAGGGTCCTCCGGAAGATGGGGCATGTGCTGTGTGAGAGTGCACCGGGAGATGGGACATGTGCTATGTGAGGGTCCTCCGGGAGATAGGACATGTGCTGTGTGAGTCCCTCCGGGAGATGGGACATGTGATGTGTGAGGGTCCAACGGGAGATGGGACATGTGCTCTGTGAGGGTCCTCCGGTAGATGGGACATGTGCTGTGCGAGGGTCCTCCAGGAGATGGGACATGTGCTGTGTGAGGGTCCTCCGGGAGAAGGGGCAGGTGCTCTGTGAGCCACTCTAGGAGATGGGACGTGTGCTGTGCGAGGGTCCTCCGGGAGATGGGACATGTGCTGTGTGAGGGTCCTCCGGGAGAAGGGGCAGGTGCTCTGTGAGCCACTCTGGGAGATGATACGTATGCTGTGCGAGGGTCCAACGGGAGATGGGACATGTGCTCTGTGAGGGTCCTCCGGGAGATGGGACATGTGCTCTGTGAGCCACTCTGGGAGATGGGACGTGTGCTGTGCGAGGGTCCTCCGGGAGATGGGACTTGTGTTGTCTGAGCACCTCCGGGAGAGGGGACATGTGCTGTGTGAGGGTCCTCCGGGATATGGGGCATGTGCTGTGTGAGCCCCTCCGGGATATGTGGCATGTGCTGTGTGAGCCCCTCCGGGAGATGGGACGTGTGCTGTGTGAGCCCCTCCGGGAGATGGGACATGTGCTGTGTGAGGGTCTTCCGGGAGATGGGACATGTTCTGCGTGAGGGTCTTCCGGGAGATGGGACATGTGCTGTGTGACGGTCCTCCGGGAGATGGGACATGTGCTGTGTGAGGGTCCTCCGGAAGATGGGGCATGTGCTGTGTGAGAGTGCACCGGGAGATGGGACATGTGATGTGTGAGGGTCCTCCGGGAGATAGGACATGTGCCGTGTGAGCCCCTCTGGGAGATGGCACATGTGCTGTGAGGTTGTTCTCCAGGAGAAGAGACATGTGCTGTGTGACGGTCCTCCGGGAGATGGGACATGTTCTGTGTGAGGGTCCTCCGGGAGATGAGATATGTGCTATGTGAGCAGCTCCGGGAGATGAGACATGTGCTGCGAGAGCCCCTCCGGGAGATGGGACGTGTGCTGTGTGAGCCCCTCCGGGAGATGGGACATGTGCTGTGTGAGGGTCTTCCGTGAGATGGGACATGTTCTGCGTGAGGGTCTTCCGGGAGATGGGACATGTGCTGTGTGACGGTCCTCCGGGAGATGGGACATGTGCTGTGTGAGGGTCCTCCGGGCGATGGGACGTGTGCTGTGTGAGGGTCCTCCGGAAGATGGGACATGTGCTGTATGAGGGTACTCCGGGAGATGGGACATGTTCTGTGTGAGGGTCCTCCGGGAGATGGTGCATGTGTTGTGCGAGCCCCTCCGGGAGAGGGGACATGTGCTGTGTCAGCGCCTCCGGGCAATGGGACATGTGCTTTGTGAGGGTCCTCCGGGAGATGGGACATATGCTGTGTGAGGGTCCTCCGGGAGATGGGACATATGCTGTGTGAGGGTCCTCCGGGAGATGGGACATGTGCTGTGAGGTTGTTCTCCAGGAGAAGAGACATGTGCTGTGTGACGGTCCTCTGGGAGATGGGACATGTTCTGTGTGAGGGTCCTCCGGGAGATGAGATATGTGTTATGTGAGCAGCTCCGGGAGATGAGACATGTGCTGCGAGAGCCCCTCCGGGAGATGGGACGTGTGCTGTGTGAGCCCCTCCGGGAGATGGGACATGTGCTGTGTGAGGGTCTTCCGTGAGATGGGACATGTTCTGCGTGAGGGTCTTCCGGGAGATGGGACATGTGCTGTGTGACGGTCCTCCGGGAGATGGGACATGTGCTGTGTGAGGGTCCTCCAGGCGATGGGACGTGTGCTGTGTGAGGGTCCTCCGGAAGATGGGGCATGTGCTGTGTGAGAGTGCACCGGGAGATGGGACATGTGCTATGTGAGGGTCCTCCGGGAGATAGGACATGTGCTGTGTGAGTCCCTCCGGGAGATGGGACATGTGATGTGTGAGGGTCCAACGGGAGATGGGACATGTGCTCTGTGAGGGTCCTCCGGTAGATGGGACATGTGCTGTGCGAGGGTCCTCCAGGAGATGGGACATGTGCTGTGTGAGGGTCCTCCGGGAGAAGGGGCAGGTGCTCTGTGAGCCACTCTGGGAGATGGGACGTGTGCTGTGCGAGGGTCCTCCGGGAGATGGGACATGTGCTGTGTGAGGGTCCTCCGGGAGAAGGGGCAGGTGCTCTGTGAGCCACTCTGGGAGATGATACGTGTGCTGTGCGAGGGTCCAACGGGAGATGGGACATGTGCTCTGTGAGGGTCCTCCAGGAGATGGGACATGTGCTCTGTGAGCCACTCTGGGAGATGGGACGTGTGCTGTGCGAGGGTCCTCCGGGAGATGGGACTTGTGTTGTCTGAGCACCTCCGGGAGAGGGGACATGTGCTGTGTGAGGTTCCTCCGGGATATGGGGCATGTGCTGTGTGAGCCCCTCCGGGATATGGGGCATGTGCTGTGTGAGCCCCTCCGGGAGATGGGACGTGTGCTGTGTGAGCCCCTCCGGGAGATGGGACATGTGCTGTGTGAGGGTCTTCCGGGAGATGGGACATGTTCTGCGTGAGGGTCTTCCGGGAGATGGGACATGTGCTGTGTGACGGTCCTCCGGGAGATGGGACATGTGCTGTGTGAGGGTCCTCCGGAAGATGGGGCATGTGCTGTGTGAGAGTGCACCGGGAGATGGGACATGTGCTATGTGAGGGTCCTCCGGGAGATAGGACATGTGCTGTGTGAGTCCCTCCGGGAGATGGGACATGTGATGTGTGAGGGTCCAACGGGAGATGGGACATGTGCTCTGTGAGGGTCCTCCGGTAGATGGGACATGTGCTGTGCGAGGGTCCTCCAGGAGATGGGACATGTGCTGTGTGAGGGTCCTCCGGGAGAAGGGGCAGGTGCTCTGTGAGCCACTCTGGGAGATGGGACGTGTGCTGTGCGAGGGTCCTCCGGGAGATGGGACATGTGCTGTGTGAGGGTCCTCCGGGAGAAGGGGCAGGTGCTCTGTGAGCCACTCTGGGAGATGGGACGTGTGCTGTGTGAGGGTCCTCCGGAAGATGGGACATGTGCTGTGTGAGGGTCTTCCGTGAGATGGGACATGTTCTGCGTGAGGGTCTTCCGGGAGATGGGACATGTGCTGTGTGACGGTCCTCCGGGAGATGGGACATGTGCAGTGTGAGGGTCCTCCGGGCGATGGGACGTGTGCTGTGTGAGGGTCCTCCGGAAGATGGGGCATGTGCTGTGTGAGAGTGCACCGGGAGATGGGACATGTGCTATGTGAGGGTCCTCCGGGAGATAGGACATGTGCTGTGTGAGTCCCTCCGGGAGATGGGACATGTGATGTGTGAGGGTCCAACGGGAGATGGGACATGTGCTCTGTGAGGGTCCTCCGGTAGATGGGACATGTGCTGTGCGAGGGTCCTCCAGGAGATGGGACATGTGCTGTGTGAGGGTCCTCCGGGAGAAGGGGCAGGTGCTCTGTGAGCCACTCTGGGAGATGGGACGTGTGCTGTGCGAGGGTCCTCCGGGAGATGGGACATGTGTTGTGTGAGCCCCTCCGGGAGATGGGACGTGTGCTGTGCGAGGGTCCTCCGGGAGATGGGACATGTGATGTGTGACGGTACTCCGGGAGATGGGACATGTGCTGTGTGACGGTACTGCGGAAGATGGGGCATGTGCTATGTGAGGGTACACCGGGAGATGGGACATGTGCTGTGTGAGGATCCTCCGGGAGATAGGACATGTGCTGTGTGAGCCCCTCCAGGAGATGGGACATGTGATGTGTGAGGGTCCAACGGGAGATGGGACATGTGCTGTGTGAGGGTCCTCCGGGAGATGGGACATGTGCTGTGCGAGGGTCCTCCAGGAGATGGGACATGTGCTATGTGAGGGTCCTCCGGGAGAAGGGGCATGTGCTCTGTGAGCCACTCTGGGAGATGGGACGTGTGCTGTGCGCGGCTCCCCCCGGAGATGGGACATGTGCTGTGTGAGCACCTCCGGGAGATGGACCATGTGCTGTGCGAGGGTCCTCCAGGAGATGGGACATGTGCTGTGTGAGAGTCCTCCGGGAGATGGGACATGTGCTGTGTGAGGGTCCTCCGGGAGATGGGACACGTGCTGTGCGAGGGTCCTCCAGGAGATGGGACATGTGCTGTGTGAGAGTCCTCCGGGAGAAGGGGCAGGTGCTCTGTGAGCCACTCTGCGAGATGGGACGTGTGCTGTGCGAGGGTCCTCCGGGAGATGGGACATGTGCTCTGTGAGGGTCCTCTGGGAGAAGGGGCAGGTGCTCTGTGAGCCACTCTGGGAGACGATACGTGTGCTGTGTGAGGGTCCAACGGGAGATGGGACATGTGCTCTGTGAGCCACTCTGGGAGATGGGACGTGTGCTGTGCGAGGGTCCTCCGGGAGATGGGACTTGTGTTGTCTGAGCACCTCCGGGAGAGGGGACATGTGCTGTGTGAGGGTCCTCCGGGATATGGGGCATGTGCTGTGTGAGCCCCTCCGGGATATGGGACGTGTGCTGTGTGAGCACCTCGGGGAGATGGGACATGTGCTGTGTGAGGGTCTTCCGGTAGATGGGACATGTTCTGCGTGAGGGTCTTCCGGGAGATGGGACATGTGCTGTGTGACGGTCCTCCGGGAGATGGGACATGTGCTGTGTGAGGGTCCTCCGGAAGATGGGGCATGTGCTGTGTGAGAGTGCACCGGGAGATGGGACATGTGCTATGTGAGGGTCCTCCGGGAGATAGGACATGTGCTGTGTGAGTCCCTCCGGGAGATGGGACATGTGATGTGTGAGGGTCCAACGGGAGATGGGACATGTGCTCTGTGAGGGTCCTCCGGGAGATGGGACATGTGCTGTGCGAGGGTCCTCCAGGAGATGGGACATGTGCTGTGTGAGGGTCCTCCGGGAGAAGGTGCAGGTGCTCTGTGAGCCACTCTGGGAGATGGGACGTGTGCTGTGCGAGGGTCCTCCGGGAGATGGGACATGTGTTGTGTGAGCCTCTCCGGGAGATGGGACATGTGCTGTGTGACGGTACTCCGGGAGATGGGACATGTGCTGTGTGACGGTACTGCGGAAGATGGGGCATGTGCTATGTGAGGGTACACCGGGAGATGGGACATGTGCTGTGTGAGGATCCTCCGGGAGATAGGACATGTGCTGTGTGAGCCCCTCCAGGAGATGGGACATGTGATGTGTGAGGGTCCAACGGGAGATGGGACATGTGCTGTGTGAGGGTCCTCCGGGAGATGGGACATGTGCTGTGCGAGGGTCCTCCAGGAGATGGGACATGTGCTATGTGAGGGTCCTCCGGGAGAAGGGGCATGTGCTCTGTGAGCCACTCTGGGAGATGGGACGTGTGCTGTGCGTGGCTCCTCCCGGAGATGGGACATGTGCTGTGTGAGCACCTCCGGGAGAGGGGACATGTGCTGTGTGAGGGTCCTCCGGGAGAGGGGACATGTGCTGTGTGAGTCCCTTCGGGAGATGGGGCATGTGCTGTATGAGCCCCTCCGGGAGATGGGACATTTGCTGTGTGAGCCGCTCCGGGAGATGGGACATGTGCTGTGTGAGCCCCTCCGGGAGATGGGACGTGTGCTGTGTGAGGGTCTTCCGGGAGATGTGACATGTTCTGCGTGAGGTTCTTCCGGGAGATGGGACATGTGCTGTGTGACGGTCCTCCGGGAGATGGGACATGTGCTGTGTGAGGTTCCTCCGGGAGATGGGACATGTGCTGTGTGAGGGTCTTCCCGGAGATGGGACATGTACTGTGTGAGCCCCTCTGGGAGATGAGACACGTGCTGTGTGAGGGTCCTCCGGGAGATGGGGTATATGCTGTGTGAGGGTCCTCTGGGAGATGGGACATGTGCTGTGTGAGGGTCCTCCGGGAGATGGGACATGTGCTGTGTGAGTGTCTTCCCGGAGATGGGACATGTGCTGTGTGAGCCCCTCTGGGAGATGAGACATGTGCTGTGTGAGGGTCCTCCGGGAGATGGGACATGTGCTGTGTGAGCCCCTCCGGGAGATGGGACATGTGCTATGTGAGCCCCTCCAGGAGATGGGACATGTGCTGTGTGAGCCCCTCCGGGAGATGGGACATGTGATGTGTGAGGGTCCAACGGGAGATGGGACATGTGCTGTATGAGGGTACTCCGGGAGATGGGACATGTTCTGTGTGAGGGTCCTCCGGGAGATGGTGCATGTGTTGTGCGAGCCCCTCTGGGAGAGGGGACATGTGCTGTGAGGTTGTTCTCCAGGAGAAGAGACATGTGCTGTGTGAGGGTCCTCCGGGAGATGGGACATGTTCTGTGTGAGGGTCCTCCGGGAGATGGGACATGTTCTGCGTGAGGGTCTTCCGGGAGATGGGACATGTGCTGTGTGACGGTCCTCCGGGAGATGGGACATGTGCTGTGTGAGGGTCCTCCGGGCGATGGGACGTGTGCTGTGTGCGGGTCCTCCGGAAGATGGGGCATGTGCTGTGTGAGAGTGCACCGGGAGATGGGACATGTGCTATGTGAGGGTCCTCCGGGAGATAGGACATGTGCTGTGTGAGTCCCTCCGGGAGATGGGACATGTGATGTGTGAGGGTCCAACGGGAGATGGGACATGTGCTCTGTGAGGGTCCTCCGGTACTTGGGACATGTGCTGTGCGAGGGTCCTCCAGGAGATGGGACATGTGCTGTGTGAGGGTCCTCCGGGAGAAGGGACATGTGCTCTGTGAGCCACTCTGGGAGATGGGACATGTGCTGTGCGAGGGTCCTCCGGGAGATGGGACATGTGCTGTGTGAGGGTCCTCCGGGAGAAGGGGCAGGTGCTCTGTGAGCCACTCTGGGAGATGATACGTGTGCTGTGTGAGGGTCCAACGGGAGATGGGACATGTGCTCTGTGAGGGTCCTCCGGGAGATGGGACATGTGCTGTGCGAGGGTGCTCCGGGAGATCGGACATGTGCTGTGCGAGGGTCCTCCGGGAGAAGGGGCATGTGCTCTGTGAGCCACTCTGGGAGATGGGACGTGTGCTGTGCGAGGGTCCTCCGGGAGATGGGACTTGTGTTGTCTGAGCACCTCCGGGAGAGGGGACATGTGCTGTGTGAGGGTCCTCCGGGATATGGGGCATGTGCTGTGTGAGCCCCTCCGGGATATGGGGCATGTGCTGTGTGAGCCCCTCCGGGAGATGGGACGTGTGCTGTGTGAGCCCCTCCGGGAGATGGGACATGTGCTGTGTGAGGGTCTTCCGGGAGATGGGACATGTTCTGCGTGAGGGCCTTCCGGGAGATGGGACATGTGCTGTGTGACGGTCCTCCGGGAGATGGGACATGTGCTGTGTGAGGGTCCTCCGGAGGATGGGGCATGTGCTGTGTGAGAGTGCACCGGGAGATGGGACATGTGCTATGTGAGGGTCCTCCGGGAGATAGGACATGTGCTGTGTGAGTCCCTCCGGGAGATGGGACATGTGATGTGTGAGGGTCCAACGGGAGATGGGACATGTGCTCTGTGAGGGTCCTCCGGGAGATGGGACATGTGCTGTGCGAGGGTCCTCCAGGAGATGGGACATGTGCTGTGTGAGGGTCCTCCGGGAGAAGGGGCAGGTGCTCTGTGAGCCACTCTGGGAGATGGGACGTGTGCTGTGCGAGGGTCCTCCGGGAGATGGGACATGTGTTGTTTGAGCCCCTCCGGGAGATGGGACATGTGCTGTGTGACGGTACTCCGGGAGATGGGACGTGTGCTGTGCGAGGGTCCTCCGGGAGATGGGACATGTGTTGTGTGAGCCCCTCCGGGAGATGGGACATGTGCTGTGTGACGGTACTGCGGAAGATGGTGCATGTGCTATGTGAGGGTACACCGGGAGATGGGACATGTGCTGTGTGAGGATCCTCCGGGAGATAGGACATGTGCTGTGTGAGCCCCTCCAGGAGATGGGACATGTGATGTGTGAGGGTCCAACGGGAGATGGGACATGTGCTGTGTGAGGGTCCTCCGGGAGATGGGACATGTGCTATGTGAGGGTCCTCCGGGAGAAGGGGCATGTGCTCTGTGAGCCACTCTGGGAGATGGGACGTGTGCTGTGCGCGGCTCCTCCCGGAGATGGGACATGTGCTGTGTGAGCACCTCCGGGAGAGGGTCCTCCGGGAGAGGGGACATGTGCTGTGTGAGTCCCTTCGGGAGATGGGGCATGTGCTGTATGAGCCCCACCGGGAGATGGGACATTTGCTGTGTGAGCCGCTCCGGGAGATGGGACATGTGCTGTGTGAGCCCCTCCGGGAGATGGGACATGTGCTGTGTGAGGTTCTTCCGGGAGATGGGACATGTGCTGTGTGACCGTCCTCCGGGAGATGGGACATGTGCTGTGTGAGGTTCCTCCGGGAGATGGGGTATATGCTGTGTGAGGGTCCTCTGGGAGATGGGACATGTGCTGTGTGAGGGTCCTCCGGGAGATGGGACATGTGCTGTGTGAGGGTCTTCCCGGAGATGGGACATGTACTGTGTGAGCCCCTCTGGGAGATGAGACATGTGCTGTGTGAGGGTCCTCCGGGAGATGGGGTATATGCTGTGTGAGGGTCCTCTGGGAGATGGGACATGTGCTGTGTGAGGGTCCTCCGGGAGATGGGACATGTGCTGTGTGAGGGTCTTCCCGGAGTTGGGACATGTGCTGTGTGAGCCCCTCTGGGAGATGAGACATGTGCTGTGTGAGGGTCCTCCGGGAGATGGGGCATGTGCTGTGTGAGCCCCTCCGGGAGATGGGACATGTGCTATGTGAGCCCCTCCAGGAGATGGGACATGTGCTGTGTGAGCCCCTCCGGGAGATGGGACATGTGCTTTGTGAGGTTCTTCCGGGAGATGGGACATGTTCTGCGTGAGGGTCTTCCGGGAGATGGGACATGTGCTGTGTGAGGGTCAGCCGGGAGAAGGGACATGTGCTGTGTGAGCACCGCCGGGTAATGGGACATGTGCTGTGTGAGCCCCTCCGGGAGATGGGACATGTGCTGTGTGAGGGTCTTCCGGGAGATGGGACATGTTCTGCGTGTGGGTCTTCCGGGAGATGGGACATGTGCTGTGTGAGCCCCTCCGGGAGATGGGACTTGTGCTGTGTGAGGGTCCTCCGGAAGATGGGGCATGTGCTGTGTGAGGGTCCTCCGGGAGATGGGACATGTGCTGTGTGAGGGTCCTCCGGGAGATGGGACATGTGCTCTGTGAGGGTCCTCCGGGAGATGGGACATGTGCTCTGTGAGGGTCCTCCAGAAGATGTGACATGTGCTGTGTGACGGTCCTCCGGGAGATGGGACATGTGCTGTGTGAGGGTCCTCCGGAAGATGGGGCTTGTGCTGTGTGATGGTCCTCCGGGAGATGTGACATGTGCTGTGTGAGGGTCCTCCGGGAGATTGGACATGTGCTGTGTGAGCCCCTCCGGGAGATGGGACATGTGATGTGTGAGGGTCCAACGGGAGATGGGACATGTGCTGTATGAGGGTCCTCCGGGAGATGGGACATGTTCTGTGTGAGGGTCCTCCGGGAGATGGTGCATGTGTTGTGCGAGCCACTCCGGGAGTTGGGACAAATGCTGTGCGAGGGTCCTCCGGGAGATGGGACATGTGCCGTGTGAGCCCCTCCCTGAGATGGGACATGTTCTGTGAGGTTGTCCTCCAGGAGAAGGGACAGGTGCTGTGTGAGCCCCTCCAGGAGATGGGACATGTGCTGTGTGACGGTCCTCCGGGAGATGGGACATGTGCTGTGTGAGGGTCTTCCGGGAGATGTGACATGTTCTGCGTGAGGTTCTTCCGGGAGATGGGACATGTGCTGTGTGACGGTCCTCCGGGAGATGGGACATGTGCTGTGTGAGGTTCCTCCGGGAGATGGGACATGTGCTGTGTGAGGGTCTTCCCGGAGATGGGACATGTACTGTGTGAGCCCCTCTGGGAGATGAGACACGTGCTGTGTGAGGATCCTCCGGGAGATGGGGTATATGCTGTGTGAGGGTCCTCTGGGAGATGGGACATGTGCTGTGTGAGGGTCCTCCGGGAGATGGGACATGTGCTGTGTGAGGGTCTTCCCGGAGATGGGACATGTGCTGTGTGAGCCCCTCTGGGAGATGAGACATGTGCTGTGAGGTTGTTCTCCAGGAGAAGAGACATGTGCTGTGTGAGGGTCCTCCGGGAGATGGGACATGTTCTGTGTGAGGGTCCTCCGGGAGATGGGACATGTTCTGCGTGAGGGTCTTCCGGGAGATGGGACATGTGCTGTGTGACGGTCCTCCGGGAGATGGGACATGTGCTGTGTGAGGGTCCTCCGGGCGATGGGACGTGTGCTGTGTGAGGGTCCTCCGGAAGATGGGGCATGTGCTGTGTGAGAGTGCACCGGGAGATGGGACATGTGCTATGTGAGGGTCCTCCGGGAGATAGGACTTGTGCTGTGTGAGTCCCTCCGGGAGATGGGACATGTGATGTGTGAGGGTCCAACGGGAGATGGGACATGTGCTCTGTGAGGGTCCTCCGGTAGATGGGACATGTGCTGTGCGAGGGTCCTCCAGGAGATGGGACATGTGCTGTGTGAGGGTCCTCCGGGAGAAGGGGCAGGTGCTCTGTGAGCCACTCTGGGAGATGGGACGTGTGCTGTGCGAGGGTCCTCCGGGAGATGGGACATGTGCTGTGTGAGGGTCCTCCGGGAGAAGACAGCAGGTGCTCTGTGAGCCACTCTGGGAGATGATACGTGTGCTGTGCGAGGGTCCTCCGGGAGATGGGACATGTGCTCTGTGAGGGTCCTCCGGGAGATGGGACATGTGCTGTGCGAGGGTGCTCCGGGAGATCGGACATGTGCTGTGCGAGGGTCCTCCGGGAGAAGGGGCATGTGCTCTGTGAGCCACTCTGGGAGATGGGACGTGTGCTGTGCGAGGGTCCTCCGGGAGATGGGACTTGTGTTGTCTGAGCACCTCCGGGAGAGGGGACATGTGCTGTGTGAGGGTCCTCCGGGATATGGGGCATGTGCTGTGTGAGCCCCTCCGGGATATGGGGCATGTGCTGTGTGAGGGTCCTCCGGGAGATGGTGCATGTGTTGTGCGAGCCACTCCGGGAGTTGGGACAAATGCTGTGCGAGGGTCCTCCGGGAGATGGGACATGTGCCGTGTGAGCCCCTCCCTGAGATGGGACATGTTCTGTGAGGTTGTCCTCCAGGAGAAGGGACAGGTGCTGTGTGAGCCCCTCCAGGAGATGGGACATGTGCTGTGTGACGGTCCTCCGGGAGATGGGACATGTGCTGTGTGAGGGTCCTCCGGGAGATGGGACATGTTCTGTGTGAGGGTCCTCCGGGAGATGGGACATGTTCTGCGTGAGGGTCTTCCGGGAGATGGGACATGTGCTGTGTGACGGTCCTCCGGGAGATGGGACATGTGCTGTGTGAGGGTCCTCCGGGCGATGGGACGTGTGCTGTGTGAGGGTCCTCCGGAAGATGGGGCATGTGCTGTGTGAGAGTGCACCGGGAGATGGGACATGTGCTATGTGAGGGTCCTCCGGGAGATAGGACTTGTGCTGTGTGAGTCCCTCCGGGAGATGGGACATGTGATGTGTGAGGGTCCAACGGGAGATGGGACATGTGCTCTGTGAGGGTCCTCCGGTAGATGGGACATGTGCTGTGCGAGGGTCCTCCAGGAGATGGGACATGTGCTGTGTGAGGGTCCTCCGGGAGAAGGGGCAGGTGCTCTGTGAGCCACTCTGGGAGATGGGACGTGTGCTGTGCGAGGGTCCTCCGGGAGATGGGACATGTGCTGTGTGAGGGTCCTCCGGGAGAAGACAGCAGGTGCTCTGTGAGCCACTCTGGGAGATGATACGTGTGCTGTGCGAGGGTCCTCCGGGAGATGGGACATGTGCTCTGTGAGGGTCCTCCGGGAGATGGGACATGTGCTGTGCGAGGGTGCTCCGGGAGATCGGACATGTGCTGTGCGAGGGTCCTCCGGGAGAAGGGGCATGTGCTCTGTGAGCCACTCTGGGAGATGGGACGTGTGCTGTGCGAGGGTCCTCCGGGAGATGGGACTTGTGTTGTCTGAGCACCTCCGGGAGAGGGGACATGTGCTGTGTGAGGGTCCTCCGGGATATGGGGCATGTGCTGTGTGAGCCCCTCCGGGATATGGGGCATGTGCTGTGTGAGCCCCTCCGAGAGATGGGACGTGTGCTGTGTGAGCCCCTCCGGGAGATGGGACATGTGCTGTGTGAGGGTCTTCCGGGAGATGGGACATGTTCTGCGTGAGGGTCTTCCGGGAGATGGGACATGTGCTGTGTGACGGTCCTCCGGGAGATGGGACATGTGCTGTGTGAGGGTCCTCCGGAAGATGGGGCATGTGCTGTGTGAGAGTGCACCGGGAGATGGGACATGTGCTATGTGAGGGTCCTCCGGGAGATAGGACATGTGCTGTGTGAGTCCCTCCGGGAGATTGGACATGTGTTGTGTGAGGGTCCTCCGGGAGATGGGACATGTGCTGTGCGAGGGTCCTCCAGGAGATGGGACATGTGCTGTGTGAGGGTCCTCCGGGAGAAGGGGCAGGTGCTCTGTGAGCCACTCTGGGAGATGGGACGTGTGCTGTGCGAGGGTCCTCCGGGAGATGGGACATGTGTTGTGTGAGCCCCTCCGGGAGATGGGACATGTGCTGTGTGACGGTACTCCGGGAGATGGGACGTGTGCTGTGCGAGGGTCCTCCGGGAGATGGGACATGTGTTGTGTGAGCCCCTCCGGGAGATGGGACATGTGCTGTGTGACGGTACTGCGGAAGATGGGGCATGTGCTATGTGAGGGTACACCGGGAGATGGGACATGTGCTGTGTGAGGATCCTCCGGGAGATGGGACATGTGCTGTGTGAGCCCCTCCAGGAGATGGGACATGTGATGTGTGAGGGTCCAACGGGAGATGGGACATGTGCTGTGTGAGGGTCCTCCGGGAGATGGGACATGTGCTATGTGAGGGTCCTCCGGGAGAAGGGGCATGTGCTCTGTGAGCCACTCTGGGAGATGGGACGTGTGCTGTACGCGGCTCCTCCCGGAGATGGGACATGTGCTGTGTGAGCACCTCCGGGAGAGGGGACATGTGCTGTGTGAGGGTCCTCCGGGAGAGGGGACATGTGCTGTGTGAGTCCCTTCGGGAGATGGGGCATGTGCTGTGTGAGCCCCACCGGGAGATGGGACATTTGCTGTGTGAGCCGCTCCGGGAGATGGGACATGTGCTGTGTGAGCCCCTCCGGGAGATGGGACATGTGCTGTGTGAGGGTCTTCCGGGAGATGTGACATGTTCTGCGTGAGGTTCTTCCGGGAGATGGGACATGTGCTGTGTGACGGTCCTCCGGGAGATGGGACATGTGCTGTGTGAGGTTCCTCCGGGAGATGGGGTATATGCTGTGTGAGGGTCCTCTGGGAGATGGGACATGTGCTGTGTGAGGGTCCTCCGGGAGATGGGACATGTGCTGTGTGAGGGTCTTCCCGGAGATGGGACATGTACTGTGTGAGCCCCTCTTGGAGATGAGACATGTGCTGTGTGAGGGTCCTCCGGGAGATGGGGTATATGCTGTGTGAGGGTCCTCTGGGAGATGGGACATGTGCTGTGTGAGGGTCCTCCGGGAGATGGGACATGTGCTGTGTGAGGGTCTTCCCGGAGATGGGACATGTGCTGTGTGAGCCCCTCTGGGAGATGAGACATGTGCTGTGTGAGGGTCCTCCGGGAGATGGGGCATGTGCTGTGTGAGCCCCTCCGGGAGATGGGACATGTGCTATGTGAGCCCCTCCAGGAGATGGGACATGTGCTGTGTGAGCCCCTCCGGGAGATGGGACATGTGCTTTGTGAGGTTCTTCCGGGAGATGGGACATGTTCTGCGTGAGGGTCTTCCGGGAGATGGGACATGTGCTGTGTGAGGGTCAGCCGGGAGAAGGGACATGTGCTGTGTGAGCACCGCCGGGAGATGGGACATGTGCTGTGTGAGCCCCTCCGGGAGATGGGACATGTGCTGTGTGAGGGTCTTCCGGGAGATGGGACATGTTCTGCGTGTGGGTCTTCCGGGAGATGGGACATGTGCTGTGTGAGCCCCTCCGGGAGATGGGACTTGTGCTGTGTGAGGGTCCTCCGGAAGATGGGGCATGTGGTGTGTGAGGGTCCTCCGGGAGATGGGACATGTGCTGTGTGAGGGTCCTCCGGGAGATGGGACATGTGCTCTGTGAGGGTCCTCCGGGAGATGGGACATGTACTGTGTGAGGGTCCTCCAGAAGATGGGACATGTGCTGTGTGACGGTCCTCCGGGAGATGGGACATGTGCTGTGTGAGGGTCCTCCGGAAGATGGGGCTTGTGCTGTGTGATGGTCCTCCGGGAGATGTGACATGTGCTGTGTGAGGGTCCTCCGGGAGATTGGACATGTGCTGTGTGAGCCCCTCCGGGAGATGGGACATGTGATGTGTGAGGGTCCAACGGGAGATGGGACATGTGCTGTATGAGGGTCCTCCGGGAGAAGGGACATGTTCTGTGTGAGGGTCCTCCGGGAGATGGTGCATGTGTTGTGCGAGCCACTCCGGGAGAGGGGACATGTGCTGTGTCAGCCCCTCCGGGCAATGGGACATGTGCTTTGTGAGGGTCCTCCGGGAGATGGGACAAATGCTGTGCGAGGGTCCTCCGGGAGATGGGACATGTGCCGTGTGAGCCCCTCCCTGAGATGGGACATGTTCTGTGAGGTTGTCCTCCAGGAGAAGGGACAGGTGCTGTGTGAGCCCCTCCGGGAGATGGGACATGTGCTGTGTGAGGGTCTTCCGGGAGATGGGACATGTTCTGCGTGAGGGTCTTCCGGGAGATGGGACATGTGCTGTGTGACGGTCCTCCGGGAGATGGTACATGTGCTGTGTGAGGGTCCTCCGGGAGATAGGACATGTGCTGTGTGAGTCCCTCCGGGAGAGGGGACATGTGATGTGTGAGGGTCCAACGGGAGATGGGACATGTGCTCTGTGAGGGTCCTCCGGGAGATGGGCCATGTGCTGTGCGAGGGTCCTCCAGGAGATGGGATATGTGCTGTGTGAGAGTCCTCCGGGAGAAGGGGCAGGTGCTCTGTGAGCCACTCTGCGAGATGGGACGTGTGCTGTGCGAGGGTCCTCCGGGAGATCGGACATGTGCTGTGCGAGGGTCCTCCGGGAGAAGGGGCATGTGCTCTGTGAGCCACTCTGGGAGATGGGACGTGTGCTGTGCGAGGGTCCTCCGGGAGATGGGACTTGTGTTGTCTGAGCACCTCCGGGAGAGGGGTCATGTGCTGTGTGAGGGTCCTCCGGGATATGGGGCATGTGCTGTGTGAGCCCCTCCGGGATATGGGGCATGTGCTGTGTGAGCCCCTCCGGGAGATGGGACATGTGCTGTGCGAGCCCCTCCGGGAGATGGGACATGTGCTGTGCGAGCCCCTCCGGGAGATGGGACATGTGCTGTGTGAGGGTCTTCCGGGAGATGGGACATGTTCTGCGTGAGGGTCTTCCGGGAGATGGGACATGTGCTGTGTGACGGTCCTCCGGGAGATGGGACATGTGCTGTGTGAGGGTCCTCCGGAAGATGGGGCATGTGCTGTGTGACAGTGCACCGGGAGATGGGACATGTGCTCTGTGAGGGTCCTCCAGGAGATAGGACATGTGCTGTGTGAGTCCCTCCGGGAGATGGGACATGTGATGTGTGAGGGTCCAACGGGAGATGGGACATGTGCTCTGTGAGGGTCCTCCGGGAGATGGGACATGTGCTGTGTGACGGTCCTCCGGGAGATGGGACATGTGCTGTGTGAGGGTCCTCCGGAAGATGGGGCTTGTGCTGTGTGATGGTCCTCCGGGAGATGTGACATGTGCTGTGTGAGGGTCCTCCGGGAGATTGGACATGTGCTGTGTGAGCCCCTCCGGGAGATGGGACATGTGATGTGTGAGGGTCCAACGGGAGATGGGACATGTGCTGTATGAGGGTCCTCCGGGAGATGGGACATGTTCTGTGTGAGGGTCCTCCGGGAGATGGTGCATGTGTTGTGCGAGCCACTCCGGGAGTTGGGACAAATGCTGTGCGAGGGTCCTCCGGGAGATGGGACATCTGCCGTGTGAGCCCCTCCCTGAGATGGGACATGTTCTGTGAGGTTGTCCTCCAGGAGAAGGGACAGGTGCTGTGTGAGCCCCTCCGGGAGATGGGACATGTGCTGTGTGAGGGTCTTCCGGGAGATGGGACATGTTCTGCGTGAGGGTCTTCCGGGAGATGGGACATGTGCTGTGTGACGGTCCTCCGGGAGATGGGACATGTGCTGTGTGAGGGTCTTCCGGGAGATGTGACATGTTCTGCGTGAGGTTCTTCCGGGAGATGGGACATGTGCTGTGTGACGGTCCTCCGGGAGATGGGACATGTGCTGTGTGAGGTTCCTCCGGGAGATGGGACATGTGCTGTGTGAGGGTCTTCCCGGAGATGGGACATGTACTGTGTGAGCCCCTCTGGGAGATGAGACACGTGCTGTGTGAGGGTCCTCCGGGAGATGGGGTATATGCTGTGTGAGGGTCCTCTGGGAGATGGGACATGTGCTGTGTGAGGGTCCTCCGGGAGATGGGACATGTGCTGTGTGAGGGTCTTCCCGGAGATGGGACATGTGCTGTGTGAGCCCCTCTGGGAGATGAGACATGTGCTGTGTGAGGGTCCTCCGGGAGATGGGGCATGTGCTGTGTGAGCCCCTCCGGGAGATGGGACATGTGCTATGTGAGCCCCTCCAGGAGATGGGACATGTGCTGTGTGAGCCCCTCCGGGAGATGGGACATGTGATGTGTGAGGGTCCAACGGGAGATGGGACATGTGCTGTATGAGGGTACTCCGGGAGATGGGACATGTTCTGTGTGAGGGTCCTCCGGGAGATGGTGCATGTGTTGTGCGAGCCCCTCCGGGAGAGGGGACATGTGCTGTGTCAGCGCCTCCGGGCAATGGGACATGTGCTTTGTGAGGGTCCTCAGGGAGATGGGACATATGCTGTG
Source organism: Pristiophorus japonicus (assembly GCF_044704955.1). Classification (NCBI taxonomy): domain Eukaryota; kingdom Metazoa; phylum Chordata; class Chondrichthyes; family Pristiophoridae; genus Pristiophorus; species Pristiophorus japonicus. The sequence continues at coordinate 158,433 of NW_027254569.1, read as the reverse complement.
TGAGGGTCCTCCAGGAGATGGGACATGTGCCGTGTGAGCCCCTCTGGGAGATGGGACATGTGCTGTGAGGTTGTTCTCCAGGAGAAGAGACATGTGCTGTGTGAGGGTCCTCCGGGAGATGGGACATGTTCTGTGTGAGGGTCCTCCGGGAGATGGGACATGTTCTGCGTGAGGGTCTTCCGGGAGATGGGACATGTGCTGTGTGACGGTCCTCCGGGAGATGGGACATGTGCTGTGTGAGGGTCCTCCGGGCGACGGGACGTGTGCTGTGTGAGGGTCCTCCGGAAGATGGGGCATGTGCTGTGTGAGAGTGCACCGGGAGATGGGACATGTGCTATGTGAGGGTCCTCCGGGAGATAGGACTTGTGCTGTGTGAGTCCCTCCGGGAGATGGGACATGTGATGTATGAGGGTCCAACGGGAGATGGGACATGTGCTCTGTGAGGGTCCTCCGGTAGATGGGACATGTGCTGTGCGAGGGTCCTCCAGGAGATGGGACATGTGCTGTGTGAGGGTCCTCCGGGAGAAGGGGCAGGTGCTCTGTGAGCCACTCTGGGAGATGGGACGTGTGCTGTGCGAGGGTCCTCCGGGAGATGGGACATGTGCTGTGTGAGGGTCCTCCGGGAGAAGGGGCAGGTGCTCTGTGAGCCACTCTGGGAGATGATACGTGTGCTGTGCGAGGGTCCTCCGGGAGATGGGACATGTGCTCTGTGAGGGTCCTCCGGGAGATGGGACATGTGCTGTGCGAGGGTGCTCCGGGAGATCGGACATGTGCTGTGCGAGGGTCCTCCGGGAGAAGGGGCATGTGCTCTGTGAGCCACTCTGGGAGATGGGACGTGTGCTGTGCGAGGGTCCTCCGGGAGATGGGACTTGTGTTGTCTGAGCACCTCCGGGAGAGGGGACATGTGCTGTGTGAGGGTCCTCCGGGATATGGGGCATGTGCTGTGTGAGCCCCTCCGGGATATGGGGCATGTGCTGTGTGAGCCCCTCCGGGAGATGGGACGTGTGCTGTGTGAGCCCCTCCGGGAGATGGGACATGTGCTGTGTGAGGGTCTTCCGGGAGATGGGACATGTTCTGCGTGAGGGTCTTCCGGGAGATGGGACATGTGCTGTGTGACGGTCCTCCGGGAGATGGGACATGTGCTGTGTGATGGTCCTCCGGAAGATGGGGCTTGTGCTGTGTGATGGTCCTCCGGGAGATGTGACATGTGCTGTGTGAGGGTCCTCCGGGAGATTGGACATGTGCTGTGTGAGCCCCTCCGGGAGATGGGACATGTGATGTGTGAGGGTCCAACGGGAGATGGGACATGTGCTGTATGAGGGTCCTCCGGGAGATGGGACATGTTCTGTGTGAGGGTCCTCCGGGAGATGGTGCATGTGTTGTGCGAGCCACTCCGGGAGTTGGGACAAATGCTGTGCGCGGGTCCTCCGGGAGATGGGACATCTGCCGTGTGAGCCCCTCCCTGAGATGGGACATGTTCTGTGAGGTTGTCCTCCAGGAGAAGGGACAGGTGCTGTGTGAGCCCCTCCGGGAGATGGGACATGTGCTGTGTGAGGGTCTTCCGGGAGATGGGACATGTTCTGCGTGAGGGTCTTCCGGGAGATGGGACATGTGCTGTGTGACGGTCCTCCGGGAGATGGGACATGTGCTGTGTGAGGGTCTTCCGGTTGACGTGACATGTTCTGCGTGAGGTTCTTCCGGGAGATGGGACATGTGCTGTGTGACGGTCCTCCGGGAGATGGGACATGTGCTGTGTGAGGTTCCTCCGGGAGATGGGACATGTGCTGTGTGAGGGTCTTCCCGGAGATGGGACATGTACTGTGTGAGCCCCTCTGGGAGATGAGACACGTGCTGTGTGAGGGTCCTCCGGGAGATGGGGTATATGCTGTGTGAGGGTCCTCTGGGAGATGGGACATGTGCTGTGTGAGGGTCCTCCGGGAGATGGGACATGTGCTGTGTGAGGGTCTTCCCGGAGATGGGACATGTGCTGTGTGAGCCCCTCTGGGAGATGAGACATGTGCTGTGTGAGGGTCCTCCGGGAGATGGGGCATGTGCTGTGTGAGCCCCTCCGGGAGATGGGACATGTGCTGTGTGAGCCCCTCCGGGAGATGGGACATGTGATGTGTGAGGGTCCAACGGGAGATGGGACATGTGCTGTATGAGGGTACTCCGGGAGATGGGACATGTTCTGTGTGAGGGTCCTCCGGGAGATGGTGCATGTGTTGTGCGAGCCCCTCCGCGAGAGGGGACATGTGCTGTGTCAGCGCCTCCGGGCAATGGGACATGTGCTTTGTGAGGGTCCTCAGGGAGATGGGACATATGCTGTGTGAGGTTCCTCCGGGAGATGGGACATGTGCCGTGTGAGCCCCTCTGGGAGATGGGACATGTGCTGTGAGGTTGTTCTCCAGGAGAAGAGACATGTGCTGTGTGAGGGTCCTCCGGGAGATGGGACATGTTCTGTGTGAGGGTCCTCCGGGAGATGGGACATGTTCTGCGTGAGGGTCTTCCGGGAGATGGGACATGTGCTGTGTGACGGTCCTCCGGGAGATGGGACATGTGCTGTGTGAGGGTCCTCCGGGCGATGGGACGTGTGCTGTGTGAGGGTCCTCCGGAAGATGGGGCATGTGCTGTGTGAGAGTGCACCGGGAGATGGGACATGTGCTATGTGAGGGTCCTCCGGGAGATAGGACTTGTGCTGTGTGAGTCCCTCCGGGAGATGGGACATGTGATGTGTGAGGGTCCAACGGGAGATGGGACATGTGCTCTGTGAGGGTCCTCCGGTAGATGGGACATGTGCTGTGCGAGGGTCCTCCAGGAGATGGGACATGTGCTGTGTGAGGGTCCTCCGGGAGAAGGGGCAGGTGCTCTGTGAGCCACTCTGGGAGATGGGACGTGTGCTGTGCGAGGGTCCTCCGGGAGATGGGACATGTGCTGTGTGAGGGTCCTCCGGGAGAAGGGGCAGGTGCTCTGTGAGCCACTCTGGGAGATGATACGTGTGCTGTGCGAGGGTCCTCCGGGAGATGGGACATGTGCTCTGTGAGGGTCCTCCGGGAGATGGGACATGTGCTGTGCGAGGGTGCTCCGGGAGATCGGACATGTGCTGTGCGAGGGTCCTCCGGGAGAAGGGGCATGTGCTCTGTGAGCCACTCTGGGAGATGGGACGTGTGCTGTGCGAGGGTCCTCCGGGAGATGGGACTTGTGTTGTCTGAGCACCTCCGGGAGAGGGGACATGTGCTGTGTGAGGGTCCTCCGGGATATTGGGCATGTGCTGTGTGAGCCCCTCCGGGATATGGGGCATGTGCTGTGTGAGCCCCTCCGGAGGATGGGACGTGTGCTGTGTGAGCCCCTCCGGGAGATGGGACATGTGCTGTGTGAGGGTCTTCCGGGAGATGGGACATGTTCTGCGTGAGGGTCTTCCGGGAGATGGGACATGTGCTGTGTGACGGTCCTCCGGGAGATGGGACATGTGCTGTGTGATGGTCCTCCGGAAGATGGGGCATGTGCTGTGTGAGAGTGCACCGGGAGATGGGACATGTGCTATGTGAGGGTCCTCCGGGAGATAGGACATGTGCTGTGTGAGTCCCTCCGGGAGATGGGACATGTGATGTGTGAGGGTCCAACGGGAGATGGGACATGTGCTCTGTGAGGGTCCTCCGGGAGATGGGACGTGTGCTGTGCGAGGGTCCTCCAGGAGATGGGACATGTGCTGTGTGAGGGTCCTCCGGGAGAAGGGGCAGGTGCTCTGTGAGCCACTCTGGGAGATGGGACGTGTGCTGTGCGAGGGTCCTCCGGGAGATGGGACATGTGTTGTGTGAGCCCCTCCGGGAGATGGGACATGTGCTGTGTGACGGTACTCCGGGAGATGGGATGTGTGCTGTGCGAGGGTCCTCCGGGAGATGGGACATGTGTTGTGTGAGCCCCTCCGGGAGATGGGACATGTGCTGTGTGACGGTACTGCGGAAGATGGGGCATGTGCTATGTGAGGGTACACCGGAAGATGGGACATGTGCTGTGTGAGGATCCTCCGGGGGATGGGACATGTGCTGTGTGAGCCCCTCCAGGAGATGGGACATGTGATGTGTGAGGGTCCAACGGGAGATGGGACATGTGCTGTGTGAGGGTCCTCCGGGAGATGGGACATGTGCTATGTGAGGGTCCTCCGGGAGAAGGGGCATGTGCTCTGTGAGCCACTCTGGGAGATGGGACGTGTGCTGTGCGCGGCTCCTCCCGGAGATGGGACATGTGCTGTGTGAGCACCTCCGGGAGAGGGGACATGTGCTGTGTGAGGGTCCTCCGGGAGAGGGGACATGTGCTGTGTGAGTCCCTTCGGGAGATGGGGCATGTGCTGTATGAGCCCCACCGGGAGATGGGACATTTGCTGTGTGAGCCGCTCCGGGAGATGGGACATGTGCTGTGTGAGCCCCTCCGGGAGATGGGACATGTGCTGTGTGAGGGTCTTCCGGGAGATGTGACATGTTCTGCGTGAGGTTCTTCCGGGAGATGGGACATGTGCTGTGTGACGGTCCTCCGGGAGATGGGACATGTGCTGTGTGAGGTTCCTCCGGGAGATGGGGTATATGCTGTGTGAGGGTCCTCTGGGAGATGGGACATGTGCTGTGTGAGGGTCTTCCCGGAGATGGGACATGTACTGTGTGAGCCCCTCTGGGAGATGAGACATGTGCTGTGTGAGGGTCCTCCGGGAGATGGGGTATATGCTGTGTGAGGGTCCTCTGGGAGATGGGACATGTGCTGTGTGAGGGTCCTCCGGGAGATGGGACATGTGCTGTGTGAGGGTCTTCCCGGAGATGGGACATGTGCTGTGTGAGCCCCTCTGGGAGATGAGACTTGTGCTGTGTGAGGGTCCTCCGGGAGATGGGGCATGTGCTGTGTGAGCCCCACCGGGAGATGGGACATGTGCTATGTGAGCCCCTCCAGGAGATGGGACATGTGCTGTGTGAGCACCTCCGGGAGATGGGACATGTGCTTTGTGAGGTTCTTCCGGGAGATGGGACATGTTCTGCGTGAGGGTCTTCCGGGAGATGGGACATGTGCTGTGTGAGGGTCAGCCGGGAGAAGGGACATGTGCTGTGTGAGCACCGCCGGGAGATGGGACATGTGCTGTGTGAGCCCCTCCGGGAGATGGGACATGTGCTGTGTGAGGGTCTTCCGGGAGATGTGACATGTTCTGCGTGAGGTTCTTCCGGGAGATGGGACATGTGCTGTGTGACGGTCCTCCGGGAGATGGGACATGTGCTGTGTGAGGTTCCTCCGGGAGATGGGACATGTGCTGTGTGAGGGTCTTCCCGGAGATGGGACATGTACTGTGTGAGCCCCTCTGGGAGATGAGACACGTGCTGTGTGAGGGTCCTCCGGGAGATGGGGTATATGCTGTGTGAGGGTCCTCTGGGAGATGGGACATGTGCTGTGTGAGGGTCCTCCGGGAGATGGGACATGTGCTGTGTGAGGGTCTTCCCGGAGATGGGACATGTGCTGTGTGAGCCCCTCTGGGAGATGAGACATGTGCTGTGTGAGGGTCCTCCGGGAGATGGGGCATGTGCTGTGTGAGCCCCTCCGGGAGATGGGACATGTGCTATGTGAGCCCCTCCAGGAGATGGGACATGTGCTGTGTGAGCCCCTCCGGGAGATGGGACATGTGATGTGTGAGGGTCCAACGGGAGATGGGACATGTGCTGTATGAGGGTACTCCGGGAGATGGGACATGTTCTGTGTGAGGGTCCTCCGGGAGATGGTGCATGTGTTGTGCGAGCCCCTCCGGGAGAGGGGACATGTGCTGTGTCAGCGCCTCCGGGCAATGGGACATGTGCTTTGTGAGGGTCCTCAGGGAGATGGGACATATGCTGTGTGAGGGTCCTCCAGGAGATGGGACATGTGCCGTGTGAGCCCCTCTGGGAGATGGGACATGTGCTGTGAGGTTGTTCTCCAGGAGAAGAGACATGTGCTGTGTGAGGGTCCTCCGGGAGATGGGACATGTTCTGTGTGAGGGTCCTCCGGGAGATGGGACATGTTCTGCGTGAGGGTCTTCCGGGAGATGGGACATGTGCTGTGTGACGGTCCTCCGGGAGATGGGACATGTGCTGTGTGAGGGTCCTCCGGGCGATGGGACGTGTGCTGTGTGAGGGTCCTCCGGAAGATGGGGCATGTGCTGTGTGAGAGTGCACCGGGAGATGGGACATGTGCTATGTGAGGGTCCTCCGGGAGATAGGACTTGTGCTGTGTGAGTCCCTCCGGGAGATGGGACATGTGATGTGTGAGGGTCCAACGGGAGATGGGACATGTGCTCTGTGAGGGTCCTCCGGTAGATGGGACATGTGCTGTGCGAGGGTCCTCCAGGAGATGGGACATGTGCTGTGTGAGGGTCCTCCGGGAGAAGGGGCAGGTGCTCTGTGAGCCACTCTGGGAGATGGGACGTGTGCTGTGCGAGGGTCCTCCGGGAGATGGGACATGTGCTGTGTGAGGGTCCTCCGGGAGAAGGGGCAGGTGCTCTGTGAGCCACTCTGGGAGATGATACGTGTGCTGTGCGAGGGTCCTCCGGGAGATGGGACATGTGCTCTGTGAGGGTCCTCCGGGAGATGGGACATGTGCTGTGCGAGGGTGCTCCGGGAGATCGGACATGTGCTGTGCGAGGGTCCTCCGGGAGAAGGGGCATGTGCTCTGTGAGCCACTCTGGGAGATGGAACGTGTGCTGTGCGAGGGTCCTCCGGGAGATGGGACTTGTGTTGTCTGAGCACCTCCGGGAGAGGGGACATGTGCTGTGTGAGGGTCCTCCGGGATATGGGGCATGTGCTGTGTGAGCCCCTCCGGGATATGGGGCATGTGCTGTGTGAGCCCCTCCGGGAGATGGGACGTGTGCTGTGTGAGCCCCTCCGGGAGATGGGACATGTGCTGTGTAAGGGTCTTCCGGGAGATGGGACATGTTCTGCGTGAGGGTCTTCCGGGAGATGGGACATGTGCTGTGTGACGGTCCTCCGGGAGATGGGACATGTGCTGTGTGATGGTCCTCCGGAAGATGGGGCTTGTGCTGTGTGATGGTCCTCCGGGAGATGTGACATGTGCTGTGTGAGGGTCCTCCGGGAGATTGGACATGTGCTGTGTGAGCCCCTCCGGGAGATGGGACATGTGATGTGTGAGGGTCCAACGGGAGATGGGACATGTGCTGTATGAGGGTCCTCCGGGAGATGGGACATGTTCTGTGTGAGGGTCCTCCGGGAGATGGTGCATGTGTTGTGCGAGCCACTCCGGGAGTTGGGACAAATGCTGTGCGAGGGTCCTCCGGGAGATGGGACATCTGCCGTGTGAGCCCCTCCCTGAGATGGGACATGTTCTGTGAGGTTGTCCTCCAGGAGAAGGGACAGGTGCTGTGTGAGCCCCTCCGGGAGATGGGACATGTGCTGTGTGAGGGTCTTCCGGGAGATGGGACATGTTCTGCGTGAGGGTCTTCCGGGAGATGGGACATGTGCTGTGTGACGGTCCTCCGGGAGATGGGACATGTGCTGTGTGAGGGTCTTCCCGGAGATGGGACATGTACTGTGTGAGCCCCTCTGGGAGATGAGACACGTGCTGTGTGAGGGTCCTCCGGGAGATGGGGTATATGCTGTGTGAGGGTCCTCTGGGAGATGGGACATGTGCTGTGTGAGGGTCCTCCGGGAGATGGGACATGTGCTGTGTGAGGGTCTTCCCGGAGATGGGACATGTGCTGTGTGAGCCCCTCTGGGAGATGAGACATGTGCTGTGTGAGGGTCCTCCGGGAGATGGGGCATGTGCTGTGTGAGCCCCTCCGGGAGATGGGACATGTGCTATGTGAGCCCCTCCAGGAGATGGGACATGTGCTGTGTGAGCCCCTCCGGGAGATGGGACATGTGATGTGTGAGGGTCCAACGGGAGATGGGACATGTGCTGTATGAGGGTACTCCGGGAGATGGGACATGTTCTGTGTGAGGGTCCTCCGGGAGATGGTGCATGTGTTGTGCGAGCCCCTCCGGGAGAGGGGACATGTGCTGTGTCAGCGCCTCCGGGCAATGGGACATGTGCTTTTTGAGGGTCCTCAGGGAGATGGGACATATGCTGTGTGAGGTTCCTCCGGGAGATGGGACATGTGCCGTGTGAGCCCCTCTGGGAGATGGGACATGTGCTGTGAGGTTGTTCTCCAGGAGAAGAGACATGTGCTGTGTGAGGGTCCTCCGGGAGATGGGACATGTTCTGTGTGAGGGTCCTCCGGGAGATGGGACATGTTCTGCGTGAGGGTCTTCCGGGAGATGGGACATGTGCTGTGTGACGGTCCTCCGGGAGATGGGACATGTGCTGTGTGAGGGTCCTCCGGGCGATGGGACGTGTGCTGTGTGAGGGTCCTCCGGAAGATGGGGCATGTGCTGTGTGAGAGTGCACCGGGAGATGGGACATGTGCTATGTGAGGGTCCTCCGGGAGATAGGACTTGTGCTGTGTGAGTCCCTCCGGGAGATGGGACATGTGATGTGTGAGGGTCCAACGGGAGATGGGACATGTGCTCTGTGAGGGTCCTCCGGTAGATGGGACATGTGCTGTGCGAGGGTCCTCCAGGAGATGGGACATGTGCTGTGTGAGGGTCCTCCGGGAGAAGGGGCAGGTGCTCTGTGAGCCACTCTGGGAGATGGGACGTGTGCTGTGCGAGGGTCCTCCGGGAGATGGGACATGTGCTGTGTGAGGGTCCTCCGGGAGAAGGGGCAGGTGCTCTGTGAGCCACTCTGGGAGATGATACGTGTGCTGTGCGAGGGTCCTCCGGGAGATGGGACATGTGCTCTGTGAGGGTCCTCCGGGAGATGGGACATGTGCTGTGCGAGGGTGCTCCGGGAGATCGACATGTGCTGTGCGAGGGTCCTCCGGGAGAAGGGGCATGTGCTCTGTGAGCCACTCTGGGAGATGGGACGTGTGCTGTGCGAGGGTCCTCCGGGAGATGGGACTTGTGTTGTCTGAGCACCTCCGGGAGAGGGGACATGTGCTGTGTGAGGGTCCTCCGGGATATGGGGCATGTGCTGTGTGAGCCCCTCCGGGATATGGGGCATGTGCTGTGTGAGCCCCTCCGGGAGATGGGACGTGTGCTGTGTGAGCCCCTCCGGGAGATGGGACATGTGCTGTGTGAGGGTCTTCCGGGAGATGGGACATGTTCTGCGTGAGGGTCTTCCGGGAGATGGGACATGTGCTGTGTGACGGTCCTCCGGGAGATGGGACATGTGCTGTGTGATGGTCCTCCGGAAGATGGGGCATGTGCTGTGTGAGAGTGCACCGGGAGATGGGACATGTGCTATGTGAGGGTCCTCCGGGAGATAGGACATGTGCTGTGTGAGTCCCTCCGGGAGATGGGACATGTGATGTGTGAGGGTCCAACGGGAGATGGGACATGTGCTCTGTGAGGGTCCTCCGGGAGATGGGACGTGTGCTGTGCGAGGGTCCTCCAGGAGATGGGACATGTGCTGTGTGAGGGTCCTCCGGGAGAAGGGGCAGGTGCTCTGTGAGCCACTCTGGGAGATGGGACGTGTGCTGTGCGAGGGTCCTCCGGGAGATGGGACATGTGTTGTGTGAGCCCCTCCGGGAGATGGGACATGTGCTGTGTGACGGTACTCCGGGAGATGGGATGTGTGCTGTGCGAGGGTCCTCCGGGAGATGGGACATGTGTTGTGTGAGCCCCTCCGGGAGATGGGACATGTGCTGTGTGACGGTACTGCGGAAGATGGGGCATGTGCTATGTGAGGGTACACCGGAAGATGGGACATGTGCTGTGTGAGGATCCTCCGGGAGATGGGACATGTGCTGTGTGAGCCCCTCCAGGAGATGGGACATGTGATGTGTGAGGGTCCAACGGGAGATGGGACATGTGCTGTGTGAGGGTCCTCCGGGAGATGGGACATGTGCTATGTGAGGGTCCTCCGGGAGAAGGGGCATGTGCTCTGTGAGCCACTCTGGGAGATGGGACGTGTGCTGTGCGCGGCTCCTCCCGGAGATGGGACATGTGCTGTGTGAGCACCTCCGGGAGAGGGGACATGTGCTGTGTGAGGGTCCTCCGGGAGAGGGGACATGTGCTGTGTGAGTCCCTTCGGGAGATGGGGCATGTGCTGTATGAGCCCCACCGGGAGATGGGACATTTGCTGTGTGAGCCGCTCCGGGAGATGGGACATGTGCTGTGTGAGCCCCTCCGGGAGATGGGACATGTGCTGTGTGAGGGTCTTCCGGGAGATGTGACATGTTCTGCGTGAGGTTCTTCCGGGAGATGGGACATGTGCTGTGTGACGGTCCTCCGGGAGATGGGACATGTGCTGTGTGAGGTTCCTCCGGGAGATGGGGTATATGCTGTGTGAGGGTCCTCTGGGAGATGGGACATGTGCTGTGTGAGGGTCTTCCCGGAGATGGGACATGTACTGTGTGAGCCCCTCTGGGAGATGAGACATGTGCTGTGTGAGGGTCCTCCGGGAGATGGGGTATATGCTGTGTGAGGGTCCTCTGGGAGATGGGACATGTGCTGTGTGAGGGTCCTCCGGGAGATGGGACATGTGCTGTGTGAGGGTCTTCCCGGAGATGGGACATGTGCTGTGTGAGCCCCTCTGGGAGATGAGACTTGTGCTGTGTGAGGGTCCTCCGGGAGATGGGGCATGTGCTGTGTGAGCCCCACCGGGAGATGGGACATGTGCTATGTGAGCCCCTCCAGGAGATGGGACATGTGCTGTGTGAGCACCTCCGGGAGATGGGACATGTGCTTTGTGAGGTTCTTCCGGGAGATGGGACATGTTCTGCGTGAGGGTCTTCCGGGAGATGGGACATGTGCTGTGTGAGGGTCAGCCGGGAGAAGGGACATGTGCTGTGTGAGCACCGCCGGGAGATGGGACATGTGCTGTGTGAGCCCCTCCGGGAGATGGGACATGTGCTGTGTGAGGGTCTTCCGGGAGATGGGACATGTTCTGCGTGTGGGTCTTCCGGTAGATGGGACATGTGCTGTGTGAGCCCCTCCGGGAGATGGGACTTGTGCTGTGTGAGGGTCCTCCGGAAGATGGGGCATGTGCTGTGTGAGGGTCCTCCGGGAGATGGGACATGTGCTGTGTGAGGGTCCTCCGGGAGATGGGACATGTGCTCTGTGAGGGTCCTCCGGGAGATGGGACATGTACTGTGTGAGGGTCCTCCAGAAGATGGGACATGTGCTGTGTGACGGTCCTCCGGGAGATGGGACATGTGCTGTGTGAGGGTCCTCCGGAAGATGGGGCTTGTGCTGTGTGATGGTCCTCCGGGAGATGTGACATGTGCTGTGTGAGGGTCCTCCGGGAGATTGGACATGTGCTGTGTGAGCCCCTCCGGGAGATGGGACATGTGATGTGTGAGGGTCCAACGGGAGATGGGACATGTGCTGTATGAGGGTCCTCCGGGAGATGGGACATGTTCTGTGTGAGGGTCCTCCGGGAGATGGTGCATGTGTTGTGCGAGCCACTCCGGGAGAGGGGACATGTGCTGTGTCAGCCCCTCCGGGCAATGGGACATGTGCTTTGTGAGGGTCCTCCGGGAGATGGGACAAATGCTGTGCGAGGGTCCTCCGGGAGATGGGACATGTGCCGTGTGAGCCCCTCCCTGAGATGGGACATGTTCTGTGAGGTTGTCCTCCAGGAGAAGGGACAGGTGCTGTGTGAGCGCCTCCGGGAGATGGGACATGTGCTGTGTGAGGGTCTTCCGGGAGATGGGACATGTTCTGCGTGAGGGTCTTCCGGGAGATGGGACATGTGCTGTGTGACGGTCCTCCGGGAGATGGTACATGTGCTGTGTGAGGGTCCTCCGGGAGATAGGACATGTGCTGTGTGAGTCCCTCCGGGAGATGGGACATGTGATGTGTGAGGGTCCAACGGGAGATGGGACATGTGCTCTGTGAGGGTCCTCCGGGAGATGGGCCATGTGCTGTGCGAGGGTCCTCCAGGAGATGGGATATGTGCTGTGTGAGAGTCCTCCGGGAGAAGGGGCAGGTGCTCTGTGAGCCACTCTGCGAGATGGGACGTGTGCTGTGCGAGGGTCCTCCGGGAGATGGGACATGTGCTCTGTGAGGGTCCTCTGGGAGAAGGGGCAGGTGCTCTGTGAGCCACTCTGGGAGATGATACGTGTGCTGTGTGAGGGTCCAACGGGAGATGGGACATGTGCTCTGTGAGGGTCCTCCGGGAGATGGGACATGTGCTGTGCGAGGGTGCTCCGGGAGATCGGACATGTGCTGTGCGAGGGTCCTCCGGGAGAAGGGGCATGTGCTCTGTGAGCCACTCTGGGAGATGGGACGTGTGCTGTGCGAGGGTCCTCCGGGAGATGGGACTTGTGTTGTCTGAGCACCTCCGGGAGAGGGGTCATGTGCTGTGTGAGGGTCCTCCGGGATATGGGGCATGTGCTGTGTGAGCCCCTCCGGGATATGGGGCATGTGCTGTGTGAGCCCCTCCGGGAGATGGGACATGTGCTGTGCGAGCCCCTCCGGGAGATGGGACATGTGCTGTGCGAGCCCCTCCGGGAGATGGGACATGTGCTGTGTGAGGGTCTTCCGGGAGATGGGACATGTTCTGCGTGAGGGTCTTCCGGGAGATGGGACATGTGCTGTGTGACGGTCCTCCGGGAGATGGGACATGTGCTGTGTGAGGGTCCTCCGGAAGATGGGGCATGTGCTGTGTGACAGTGCACCGGGAGATGGGACATGTGCTCTGTGAGGGTCCTCCAGGAGATAGGACATGTGCTGTGTGAGTCCCTCCGGGAGATGGGACATGTGATGTGTGAGGGTCCAACGGGAGATGGGACATGTGCTCTGTGAGGGTCCTCCGGGAGATGGGACATGTGCTGTGCGAGGGTCCTCCAGGAGATGGGACATGTGCTGTGTGAGGGTCCTCCGGGAGAAGGGGCAGGTGCTCTGTGAGCCACTCTGGGAGATGGGACGTGTGCTGTGCGAGGGTCCTCAGGGAGATGGGACATGTGTTGTGTGACGGTACTGCGGAAGATGGGGCATGTGCTCTGTGAGGGTACACCGGGAGATGGGACATGTGCTGTGTGAGGATCCTCCGGGAGATAGGACATGTGCTGTGTGAGCCCCTCCAGGAGATGGGACATGTGATGTGTGAGGGTCCTCCGGGAGATGGGACATGTGCTGTGTGAGGGTCCTCCGGGAGATGGGACATGTGCTGTGTGAGCCCCTCCGGGAGATGGGAGATGTGCTGTGTGACGGTCTTCCCGGAGATGGGACATGTGCTGTGTGAGCCCCTCTGGGAGATGGAACACGTGCTATGTGAGCGTCCTCCGGGAGATGGGACACGTGCTGTGTGAGGGTCCTCCGGGAGATGGGACATCTGCTGTATGAGGCTGCTCCGGGAGGTGGGAAATGTGCTGTGTGAGGGTCCTCCGGGATATGGGGCATGTGCTGTGTCAGCCCCTCCGAGAGATGGGACATGTGCTCTGTGAGCCCCTCCGGGAGATGGGACACGTGCTGTGTGAGGGTCCTAGGGATTGGTCATGTGCTGTGTGAGCCCCTCCGGGAGATGGGACATGTGCTGTGTGAGCGTCGTCCAGGAGATGGAACATGTGCTGTGTGAGGGTCTTCCCGGAGATGGGACATGTACTGTGTGAGCCCCTCTGGGAGATGAGACATGTGCTGTGTGAGGGTCCTCCGGGAGATGGGGTATATGCTGTGTGAGGGTCCTCTGGGAGATGGGACATGTGCTGTGTGAGGGTCCTCCGGGAGATGGGACATGTGCTGTGTGAGGGTCTTCCCGGAGATGGGACATGTGCTGTGTGAGCCCCTCTGGGAGATGAGACATGTGCTGTGTGAGGGTCCTCCGGGAGATGGGGCATGTGCTGTGTGAGCCCCTCCGGGAGATGGGACATGTGCTATGTGAGCCCCTCCAGGAGATGGGACATGTGCTGTGTGAGCCCCTCCGGGAGATGGGACATGTGCTTTGTGAGGTTCTTCCGGGAGATGGGACATGTTCTGCGTGAGGGTCTTCCGGGTGATGGGACATGTGCTGTGTAAGGGTCCTTGGGGAAATGGGACATGTGCTTTGTAAGGGTCCTCCGGGAGATGGGACATGTGCTGTGTCAGCCCCTCCGGGAGATGGGACATGTGGTGTGTGAGCCCCTCCGGGAGATGGGACATGTGCTGTGTGACGGTCCACCGGGAGATGGAACATGTGCTGTGTGAGGGTCCGCCAGGAGATGGGACATGTGCTGTGCGAATGTCCTCCGGGAGATGGAACATGTGCTGTTAAGGTCCTCCGGGAGATGGGACATGTGCTGTGTGAGCCCCTCCGGGAGATGGGACATGTGCTCTGTGAGCCCCTCCGGGAGATGGGACATGTGCTTTGTGAGGTTCTTCCGGGAGATGGGACATGTTCTGCGTGAGGGTCTTCCGGGAGATGGGACATGTGCTGTGTGAGGGTCAGCCGGGAGAAGGGACATGTGCTGTGTGAGCACTGCCGGGAGATGGGACATGTGCTGTGTGAGCCCCTCCGGGAGATGGGACATGTGCTGCGTGAGGGTCTTCCGGGAAATGGGACATGTTCTGCGTGTGGGTCTTCCGGGAGATGGGACATGTGCTGTGTGAGCCCCTCCGGGAGATGGGACTTGTGCTGTGTGAGGGTCCTCCGGAAGATGGGGCATGTGCTGTGTGAGGGTCCTCCGGGAGATGGGACATGTGCTGTGTGAGGGTCCTCCGGGAGATGGGACATGTGCTCTGTGAGGGTCCTCCGGGAGATGGGACATGTGCTGTGTGAGGGTCCTCCAGAAGATGGGACATGTGCTGTGTGACGGTCCTCCGGGAGATGGGACATGTGCTGTGTGAGGGTCCTCCGGAAGATGGGGCTTGTGCTGTGTGATGGTCCTCCGGGAGATGTGACATGTGCTGTGTGAGGGTCCTCCGGGAGATTGGACATGTGCTGTGTGAGCCCCTCCGGGAGATGGGACATGTGATGTGTGAGGGTCCAACGGGAGATGGGACATGTGCTGTATGAGGGTCCTCCGGGAGATGGGACATGTTCTGTGTGAGGGTCCTCCGGGAGATGGTGCATGTGTTGTGCGAGCCACTCCGGGAGAGGGGACATGTGCTGTGTCAGCCCCTCCGGGCAATGGGACATGTGCTTTGTGAGGGTCCTCCGGGAGATGGGACAAATGCTGTGCGAGGGTCCTCCGGGAGATGGGACATGTGCCGTGTGAGCCCCTCCCTGAGATGGGACATGTTCTGTGAGGTTGTCCTCCAGGAGAAGGGACAGGTGCTGTGTGAGCCCCTCCGGGAGATGGGACATGTGCTGTGTGAGGGTCTTCCGGGAGATGGGACATGTTCTGCGTGAGGGTCTTCCGGGAGATGGGACATGTGCTGTGTGACGGTCCTCCGGGAGATGGTACATGTGCTGTGTGAGGGTCCTCCGGGAGATAGGACATGTGCTGTGTGAGTCCCTCCGGGAGATGGGACATGTGATGTGTGAGGGTCCAACGGGAGATGGGACATGTGCTCTGTGAGGGTCCTCCGGGAGATGGGCCATGTGCTGTGTGAGGGTCCTCCGGGATATGGGGCATGTGCTGTGTCAGCCCCTCCGAGAGATGGGACACGTGCTGTGTGAGGGTCCTAGGGATTGGTCATGTGCTGTGTGAGCCCCTCCGGGAGATGGGACATGTGCTGTGTGAGCGTCGTCCAGGAGATGGAACATGTGCTGTGTGAGGGTCTTCCCGGAGATGGGACATGTACTGTGTGAGCCCCTCTGGGAGATGAGACATGTGCTGTGTGAGGGTCCTCCGGGAGATGGGGTATATGCTGTGTGAGGGTCCTCTGGGAGATGGGACATGTGCTGTGTGAGGGTCCTCCGGGAGATGGGACATGTGCTGTGTGAGGGTCTTCCCGGAGATGGGACATGTGCTGTGTGAGCCCCTCTGGGAGATGAGACATGTGCTGTGTGAGGGTCCTCCGGGAGATGGGGCATGTGCTGTGTGAGCCCCTCCGGGAGATGGGACATGTGCTATGTGAGCCCCTCCAGGAGATGGGACATGTGCTGTGTGAGCCCCTCCGGGAGATGGGACATGTGCTTTGTGAGGTTCTTCCGGGAGATGGGACATGTTCTGCGTGAGGGTCTTCCGGGAGATGGGACATGTGCTGTGTAAGGGTCCTTGGGGAAATGGGACATGTGCTTTGTAAGGGTCCTCCGGGAGATGGGACATGTGCTGTGTCAGCCCCTCCGGGAGATGGGACATGTGGTGTGTGAGCCCCTCCGGGAGATGGGACATGTGCTGTGTGACGGTCCACCGGGAGATGGAACATGTGCTGTGTGAGGGTCCGCCAGGAGATGGGACATGTGCTGTGCGAATGTCCTCCGGGAGATGGAACATGTGCTGTTAAGGTCCTCCGGGAGATGGGACATGTGCTGTGTGAGCCCCTCCGGGAGATGGGACATGTGCTCTGTGAGCCCCTCCGGGAGATGGGACATGTGCTTTGTGAGGTTCTTCCGGGAGATGGGACATGTTCTGCGTGAGGGTCTTCCGGGAGATGGGACATGTGCTGTGTGAGGGTCAGCCGGGAGAAGGGACATGTGCTGTGTGAGCACCGCCGGGAGATGGGACATGTGCTGTGTGAGCCCCTCCGGGAGATGGGACATGTGCTGTGTGAGGGTCTTCCGGGAAATGGGACATGTTCTGCGTGTGGGTCTTCCGGGAGATGGGACATGTGCTGTGTGAGCCCCTCCGGGAGATGGGACTTGTGCTGTGTGAGGGTCCTCCGGAAGATGGGGCATGTGCTGTGTGAGGGTCCTCCGGGAGATGGGACATGTGCTGTGTGAGGGTCCTCCGGGAGATGGGACATGTGCTCTGTGAGGGTCCTCCGGGAGATGGGACATGTGCTGTGTGACGGTCCTCCGGGAGATGGGACATGTGCTGTGTGAGGGTCCTCCGGAAGATGGGGCTTGTGCTGTGTGATGGTCCTCCGGGAGATGTGACATGTGCTGTGTGAGGGTCCTCCGGGAGATTGGACATGTGCTGTGTGAGCCCCTCCGGGAGATGGGACATGTGATGTGTGAGGGTCCAACGGGAGATGGGACATGTGCTGTATGAGGGTCCTCCGGGAGATGGGACATGTTCTGTGTGAGGGTCCTCCGGGAGATGGTGCATGTGTTGTGCGAGCCACTCCGGGAGAGGGGACATGTGCTGTGTCAGCCCCTCCGGGCAATGGGACATGTGCTTTGTGAGGGTCCTCCGGGAGATGGGACAAATGCTGTGCGAGGGTCCTCCGGGAGATGGGACATGTGCCGTGTGAGCCCCTCCCTGAGATGGGACATGTTCTGTGAGGTTGTCCTCCAGGAGAAGGGACAGGTGCTGTGTGAGCCCCTCCGGGAGATGGGACATGTGCTGTGTGAGGGTCTTCCGGGAGATGGGACATGTTCTGCGTGAGGGTCTTCCGGGAGATGGGACATGTGCTGTGTGACGGTCCTCCGGGAGATGGTACATGTGCTGTGTGAGGGTCCTCCGGGAGATAGGACATGTGCTGTGTGAGTCCCTCCGGGAGATGGGACATGTGATGTGTGAGGGTCCAACGGGAGATGGGACATGTGCTCTGTGAGGGTCCTCCGGGAGATGGGCCATGTGCTGTGCGAGGGTCCTCCAGGAGATGGGATATGTGCTGTGTGAGAGTCCTCCGGGAGAAGGGGCAGGTGCTCTGTGAGCCACTCTGCGAGATGGGACGTGTGCTGTGCGAGGGTCCTCCGGGAGATGGGACATGTGCTCTGTGAGGGTCCTCTGGGAGAAGGGGCAGGTGCTCTGTGAGCCACTCTGGGAGATGATACGTGTGCTGTGTGAGGGTCCAACGGGAGATGGGACATGTGCTCTGTGAGGGTCCTCCGGGAGATGGGACTTGTGTTGTCTGAGCACCTCCGGGAGAGGGGTCATGTGCTGTGTGAGGGTCCTCCGGGATATGGGGCATGTGCTGTGTGAGCCCCTCCGGGATATGGGGCATGTGCTGTGTGAGCCCCTCCGGGAGATGGGACATGTGCTGTGCGAGCCCCTCCGGGAGATGGGACATGTGCTGTGCGAGCCCCTCCGGGAGATGGGACATGTGCTGTGTGAGGGTCTTCCGGGAGATGGGACATGTTCTGCGTGAGGGTCTTCCGGGAGATGGGACATGTGCTGTGTGACGGTCCTCCGGGAGATGGGACATGTGCTGTGTGAGGGTCCTCCGGAAGATGGGGCATGTGCTGTGTGAGAGTGCACCGGGAGATGGGACATGTGCTCTGTGAGGGTCCTCCAGGAGATAGGACATGTGCTGTGTGAGTCCCTCCGGGAGATGGGACATGTGATGTGTGAGGGTCCAACGGGAGATGGGACATGTGCTCTGTGAGGGTCCTCCGGGAGATGGGACATGTGCTGTGCGAGGGTCCTCCAGGAGATGGGACATGTGCTGTGTGAGGGTCCTCCGGGAGAAGGGGCAGGTGCTCTGTGAGCCACTCTGGGAGATGGGACGTGTGCTGTGCGAGGGTCCTCAGGGAGATGGGACATGTGTTGTGTGAGCCCCTCCGGGAGATGGGACATGTGCTGTGTGACGGTACTCCGGGAGATGGGACATGTGCTGTGTGAGGATCCTCCGGGAGATAGGACATGTGCTGTGTGAGCACCTCCAGGAGATGGGACATGTGATGTGTGAGGGTCCTCCGGGAGATGGGACATGTGCTGTGTGAGGGTCCTCCGGGAGATGGGACATGTGCTGTGTGAGCCCCTCCGGGAGATGGGAGATGTGCTGTGTGACGATCTTCCCGGAGATGGGACATGTGCTGTGTGAGCCCCTCTGGGAGATGGAACACGTGCTATGTGAGCGTCCTCCGGGAGATGGGACACGTGCTGTGTGAGGGTCCTCCGGGAGATGGGACATCTGCTGTATGAGGCTGCTCCGGGAGGTGGGAAATGTGCTGTGTGAGGGTCCTCCGGGATATGGGGCATGTGCTGTGTCAGCCCCTCCGAGAGATGGGACATGTGCTCTGTGAGCCCCTCCAGGAGATGGGACACGTGCTGTGTGAGGGTCCTAGGGATTGGTCATGTGCTGTGTGAGCCCCTCCGGGAGATGGGACATGTGCTGTGTGAGCGTCCTCCAGGAGATGGAACATGTGCTGTGTGAGGGTCTTCCCGGAGATGGGACATGTACTGTGTGAGCCCCTCTGGGAGATGAGACATGTGCTGTGTGAGGGTCCTCCGGGAGATGGGGTATATGCTGTGTGAGGGTCCTCTGGGAGATGGGACATGTGCTGTTGAGGGTCCTCCGGGAGATGGGACATGTGCTGTGTGAGGGTCTTCCCGGAGATGGGACATGTGCTGTGTGAGCCCCTCTGGGAGATGAGACATGTGCTGTGTGAGGGTCCTCCGGGAGATGGGGCATGTGCTGTGTGAGCCCCTCCGGGAGATGGGACATGTGCTATGTGAGCCCCTCCAGGAGATGGGACATGTGCTGTGTGAGCCCCTCCGGGAGATGGGACATGTGCTTTGTGAGGTTCTTCCGGGAGATGGGACATGTTCTGCGTGAGGGTCTTCCGGGAGATGGGACATGTGCTGTGTAAGGGTCCTTGGGGAAATGGGACATGTGCTTTGTAAGGGTCCTCCGGGAGATGGGACATGTGCTGTGTCAGCCCCTCCGGGAGATGGGACATGTGGTGTGTGAGCCCCTCCGGGAGATGGGACATGTGCTGTGTGACGGTCCACCGGGAGATGGAACATGTGCTGTGTGAGGGTCCGCCACGAGATGGGACATGTGCTGTGCGAATGTCCTCCGGGAGATGGAACATGTGCTGTTAAGGTCCTCCGGGAGATGGGACATGTGCTGTGTGAGCCCCTCCGGGAGATGGGACATGTGCTATGTGAGCCCCTCCGGGAGACGGGACATGTGCTGTGTGAGCCCCTCCGAGAGATGGGACATGTGCTGTTTGAGCCACTCCGGTAGATTGGACATGTGCTGTGTGAGGGTCCTCCGGGAGATGGGACGTGTGCTGTGTGATCCATTCCAGGAGATGGGGCACGTGCAGTGTGTGGGTCCTCTGGGGGATGGGACAGGTGCTGTGTGAGGGTCCTCCGGGAGATGGGTCGTGTGCTGTTCGGGTCCTCCGGGAGATGGGACATATGCTGTGTGAGGGTACACCAGGAGATGGGTAATGTGCTGTGTGAGGGTCCTCCGGGAGATGGGACATGTGTTGTGCGAGGGTCCTCCGGGAGATGGGACATGTGCTGTGTGAGGGTCCTCTGGGAGATGGGTCGTGTGCTGTGTGAGCCCCTCCAGGAGATGGGACATGTGCTCTGTGAGCCCCTCCGGGAGACGGGACATGTGCTGTGTGAGCCCCTCCGGGAGATGGGACATTTGCTGTGTGAGGCTGCTGCGGGAGATGGGACATGTGCTGTGTGAGGCTGCTCCGGGAGATGGGACATGTGGTGTGTGACAGTCCTGCGGGAGATGGGACGTGTGCTGTGTGATCCACTCCAGGAGATGGGGCATGTGCACTGTGTGGCTCCTCTGGGGGATGGGACAGGAGTTGTGTGAGGGTCCTCCGGGAGATGGGACATGTGCTGTTAGGGTCCTCCGGGAGATGGGGCATGTGCTGTGTGAGGGTCCTCTGGGAGATGGGGCGTGTGCTGTGTGAGCCCCTCCAGAAGATGGGACATGTGCTGTGTGAGCCCATCCGGGAGACGGGACATGTGCTGTGTGAGCCCCTCCCTGGAGATGGGACATGTGCTGTGTGAGGCTGCTCCGGGAGATGGTGTGCGAGGCTGCTCCGGGAGATGGGACATGTGCTGTGTGAGGGTCCTCCGGGAGATGGGACATGTGCTGTGTCAGCCCCTCCGGGAGATGGAACATGTGCTATGTGAGGTTCCTCCGGGAGATGGAACATGTGTTGTGCGAGGGTCCTCCGGGAGATGGGACATGTGCTGTGTCAGTCCCTCCAGGAGATGGGACATGTGCTGTGAGAGCCCTTCCGGGAGATGGGACATGTCCTGTGAGAGCCATTCCGGGAGATGGGACATGTGCTCTGTCAGCCCCACCGGGAAATGGGACATGTGCTGCGTCAGCCCCTTAGGAGATGGGACATGTGTTGTGCGAGGGTCCTCCGGGAGATGGGACATGGGTTGTGCGAAGGTCCTCCTGGAGATGGGACATGTGCTGTGAGGGTCCTCCGGGAGATAGGACATGTGCTGTGTGAGGGTCCTCCGGGAGATGGGGCATGTGCTGTGTGACGGTCCTCTGGGAGATGGGTCGTGTGCTGTGTGAGCCCCTCCAGGAGATGGGACATGTGCTGTGTGAGCCCCTCCGGGCGACGGGACATGTGCTGTGTGAGCCCCTCCGGGAGATGGGACATGTGCTGTGTGAGGCTGCTCCGGGAGATGGTACATGTGCTGTGTGAGGCTGCTCCGGGAGATGGGACATGTGCTGTGTGAGGCAGCTCCGGGAGATGAGACGTGTGCTGTGTGACCCACTCCAGGAGATGGGGCACGTGCAGTGTGTGGGTCCTCTGGGGGATGGGACAGGTGCTGTGTGAGGGTCCTCCGGGAGATGGGACATGTGCTGTTAAGGTCCTCCGGGAGATGGGACATATGCTGTGTGAGGGTACACCAGGAGATGGGACATGTGCTGTGTGAGGGTCCTACAGGAGATGGGACATGTGTTGTGCGAGGGTCCTCCGGGAGATGGGACATGTGCTGTGTGAGGGTCCTCTGGGAGATGGGTGGTGTGCTGTGTGAGCCCCTCCAGGAGATGAGACATGTGCTCTGTGAGCCCCTCCGGGAGATGGGACATGTGCTGTGTGAGGCTGCTCCGGGAGATGGGACATGTGGTGTGTGACGGTCCTGCGGGAGATGGGACGTGTGCTGTGTGATCCACTCCAGGAGATGGGGCACGTGCAGTGTGTGGCTCCTCTGGGGGATGGGACAGGTGCTGTGTGAGGGTCCTCCGGGAGATGGGACATGTGCTGTTAGGGTCCTCCAGGAGATGGGGCATGTGCTGTGTGAGGGTCATCTGGGAGATGGGGCGTGTGCTGTGTGAGCCCCTCCAGGAGATGGGACATGTGCTGTGTGAGCCCATCCGGGAGACGGGACATGTGCTGTGTGAGCCCCTCCTGGAGATAGGACATGTGCTGTGTGAGGCTGCTTCGGGAGATGGTGTGTGAGGCTGCTTCGGGAGATGGGACATGTGCTGTGTGAGGGTCCTCTGGGAGATGGGACATGTGCTGTGTGAGCGCCCCTCCGGGAGATGGGGCATGTGCTGTGTGAGGGTACTCCGGAAGATGGTATATGTGTTGCGTGAGGGTCCTCTGGGAGGTGGGACATGTGCTTTGTGAGCCCCTCCGGGAGATGGGACATGTGCTGTGTGAGGGTCCTCCGGGAGATGGGACATGTGCTGTGTGAGCCCCTCGGGGAGATGGGAGCTGTGCTGTGTGAGGGTCCTCAGGGAGATTGGACATGTGCTGTGTCAGCCCCTCCGGGTGATGGAACATGTGCTGTGTGAGCCCCTCCGGGAGATGGGACATGTGCTGGGTCAGCCCCTCTGGGAGATGGGACATGTGCTGTGTGAGGTTAATCCGAGAGATGGGACATGTGCTGTGTTAGCCCCTACGGGAGATGGGACATGTGCTGTGTGAGGGTACTCCGGAAGATGGGATATGTGTTGCGTGAGGGTCCTCTGGGAGGTGGGACATGTGCTGTGTGAGCGTCCTCCGGGAGATGGGACATGTGCTGTGTAAGGGTCCTTGGGGAAATGGGACATGTGCTGTGTAAGGGTCCTCCGGAAGATGGGACATGTGCTGTGTGAGCGCCTCTGGGAGATGGGACATGTGCTGTGTGAGGGTCCTCTGGGAGAAATGACATGTGCTGTGTGAGGGTCCTCCGGGAGATGGGACATGTGCTTTGTCAGCCCCTCCGGGAGATGGGACATGTGGTGTGTGAGCCCCTCTGGGAGATGGGACATGTGCTGTGTGACGGTCCACCGGGAGATGGAACTTGTGCTGTGTGAGCCCCTCCGGGAGATGGGAAATGTGCTGTGTGAGCCCCTCCGGGAGATGGGACATGTGCTGTGTCAGCCCCTCCAGGAGATGGAACATGTGCTGTGTGAGGGTACTCAGGGAGATGGGACATGTGCTGTTAGGGTCCTCCGGGAGATGGGACATATGCTGTTCGAGTCCTCTGGGAGATGGGACATGTGCTGTGTGAGGGTCCTCTGGGAGATGGGACATGTGCTTTGTCAGCCCCTCCGGGAGATGGGACATGTGGTGTGTGAGCCCCTCTGGGAGATGGGACGTGTGCTGTGTGACGGTCCACCGGGAGATGGAACATGTGCTGTGTGAGCCCCTCCGGGAGATGGGAAATGTGCTGTGTGAGCCCCTCCGGGAGATGGGACATGTGCTGTGTGAGGGTACTCAGGGAGATGGGACATGTGCTGTTAGGGTCCTCCGGGAGATGGGACATATGCTGTGTGAGGGTACTCCAGGAGATGGGCATGTGCAGTGTGAGGGTACTCTGGGGGATGGGACATGTGCTGTGTGAGGGTCCTCAGGGAGTTGGGACATATGCAGTGCGAGCCCCTCCGGGAGATGGGACATGTGCTGTGTGAGCGACCCTCAAGATGGGACATGTGCTGTGTGAGAGTCCTTCGGGAGATGGGACATGTGCTGTTTGAGCCACTCCGGGAGATGGAACATGTGCTATGTGAGGTTCCTCCGGGAGATGGAACATGTGTTGTGCGAGGGTCCTCCGGGAGATGGGACATGTGCTGTGTCAGTCCCTCCAGGAGATGGGACATGTGCTATGTGAGGTTCCTCCGGGAGATGGAACATGTGTTGTGCGAGGGTCCTCCGGGAGATGGGACATGTGCTGTGTCAGTCCCTCCAGGAGATGGGACATGTGCTGTGAGAGCCCTTCCGGGAGATGGGACATGTCCTGTGAGAGCCATTCCGGGAGATGGGACATGTGCTGCGTCAGCCCCCCCGAGAGATGGGACATGTGTTGTGCGAGGGTCCTCCGGGAGATGGGGCATGTGCTGTGTGAGGGTCCTCTGGGAGATGGGTCGTGTGCTGTGTGAGCCCCTCCAGGAGATGGGACATGTGCTGTGTGAGCCCCTCCGGGCGACGGGACATGTGCTGTGTGAGCCCCTCCGGGAGATGGGACATGTGCTGTGTGAGGCTGCTCCGGGAGATGGTACATGTGCTGTGTGAGGCTGCTCCGGGAGATGGGACATGTGCTGTGTGAGGCAGCTCCGGGAGATGAGACGTGTGCTGTGTGACCCACTCCAGGAGATGGGGCACGTGCAGTGTGTGGGTCCTCTGGGGGATGGGACAGGTGCTGTGTGAGGGTCCTCCGGGAGATGGGACATGTGCTGTTAGGGTCCTCCGGGAGATGGGACATATGCTGTGTGAGGGTACACCAGGAGATGGGACATGTGCTGTGTGAGGGTCCTACAGGAGATGGGACATGTGTTGTGCGAGGGTCCTCCGGGAGATGGGACATGTGCTGTGTGAGGGTCCTCTGGGAGATGGGTGGTGTGCTGTGTGAGCCCCTCCAGGAGATGAGACATGTGCTCTGTGAGCCCCTCCGGGAGATGGGACATGTGCTGTGTGAGGCTGCTCCGGGAGATGGGACATGTGGTGTGTGACGGTCCTGCGGGAGATGGGACGTGTGCTGTGTGATCCACTCCAGGAGATGGGGCACGTGCAGTGTGTGGCTCCTCTGGGGGATGGGACAGGTGCTGTGTGAGGGTCCTCCGGGAGATGGGACATGTGCTGTTAGGGTCCTCCAGGAGATGGGGCATGTGCTGTGTGAGGGTCATCTGGGAGATGGGGCGTGTGCTGTGTGAGCCCCTCCAGGAGATGGGACATGTGCTGTGTGAGCCCATCCGGGAGACGGGACATGTGCTGTGTGAGCCCCTCCTGGAGATAGGACATGTGCTGTGTGAGGCTGCTTCGGGAGATGGTGTGTGAGGCTGCTTCGGGAGATGGGACATGTGCTGTGTGAGGGTCCTCTGGGAGATGGGACATGTGCTGTGTGAGCGCCCCTCCGGGAGATGGGGCATGTGCTTTGTGAGGGTACTCCGGAAGATGGTATATGTGTTGCGTGAGGGTCCTCTGGGAGGTGGGACATGTGCTTTGTGAGCCCCTCCGGGAGATGGGACATGTGCTGTGTGAGGGTCCTCCGGGAGATGGGACATGTGCTGTGTGAGCCCCTCGGGGAGATGGGAGCTGTGCTGTGTGAGGGTCCTCAGGGAGATTGGACATGTGCTGTGTCAGCCCCTCCGGGTGATGGAACATGTGCTGTGTGAGCCCCTCCGGGAGATGGGACATGTGCTGGGTCAGCCCCTCTGGGAGATGGGACATGTGCTGTGTGAGGTTAATCCGAGAGATGGGACATGTGCTGTGTTAGCCCCTACGGGAGATGGGACATGTGCTGTGTGAGGGTACTCCGGAAGATGGGATATGTGTTGCGTGAGGGTCCTCTGGGAGGTGGGACATGTGCTGTGTGAGCGTCCTCCGGGAGATGGGACATGTGCTGTGTAAGGGTCCTTGGGGAAATGGGACATGTGCTGTGTAAGGGTCCTCCGGAAGATGGGACATGTGCTGTGTGAGCGCCTCTGGGAGATGGGACATGTGCTGTGTGAGGGTCCTCTGGGAGAAATGACATGTGCTGTGTGAGGGTCCTCCGGGAGATGGGACATGTGCTTTGTCAGCCCCTCCGGGAGATGGGACATGTGGTGTGTGAGCCCCTCTGGGAGATGGGACATGTGCTGTGTGACGGTCCACCGGGAGATGGAACTTGTGCTGTGTGAGCCCCTCCGGGAGATGGGAAATGTGCTGTGTGAGCCCCTCCGGGAGATGGGACATGTGCTGTGTCAGCCCCTCCAGGAGATGGAACATGTGCTGTGTGAGGGTACTCAGGGAGATGGGACATGTGCTGTTAGGGTCCTCCGGGAGATGGGACATATGCTGTTCGAGTCCTCTGGGAGATGGGACATGTGCTGTGTGAGGGTCCTCTGGGAGATGGGACATGTGCTTTGTCAGCCCCTCCGGGAGATGGGACATGTGGTGTGTGAGCCCCTCTGGGAGATGGGACGTGTGCTGTGTGACGGTCCACCGGGAGATGGAACATGTGCTGTGTGAGCCCCTCCGGGAGATGGGAAATGTGCTGTGTGAGCCCCTCCGGGAGATGGGACATGTGCTGTGTGAGGGTACTCAGGGAGATGGGACATGTGCTGTTAGGGTCCTCCGGGAGATGGGACATATGCTGTGTGAGGGTACTCCAGGAGATGGGCATGTGCAGTGTGAGGGTACTCTGGGGGATGGGACATGTGCTGTGTGAGGGTCCTCAGGGAGTTGGGACATATGCAGTGCGAGCCCCTCCGGGAGATGGGACATGTGCTGTGTGAGCGACCCTCAAGATGGGACATGTGCTGTGTGAGAGTCCTTCGGGAGATGGGACATGTGCTGTTTGAGCCACTCCGGGAGATGGAACATGTGCTATGTGAGGTTCCTCCGGGAGATGGAACATGTGTTGTGCGAGGGTCCTCCGGGAGATGGGACATGTGCTGTGTCAGTCCCTCCAGGAGCTGGGACATGTGCTATGTGAGGTTCCTCCGGGAGATGGAACATGTGTTGTGCGAGGGTCCTCCGGGAGATGGGACATGTGCTGTGTCAGTCCCTCCAGGAGATGGGACATGTGCTGTGAGAGCACTTCCGGGAGATGGGACATGTCCTGTGAGAGCCATTCCGGGAGATGGGACATGTGCTGCGTCAGCCCCCCCGAGAGATGGGACATGTGTTGTGCGAGGGTCCTCCGGGAGATGGGACATGTGTTGTGCGAAGGTCCTCCTGGAGATGGGACATGTGCTGTGAGGGTCCTCCGGGAGATGGGGCATGTGCTGTGTGAGGGTCCTCTGGGAGATGGGGCGTGTGCTGTGTGAGCCCCTCCAGGAGATGGGACATGTGCTGTGTGAGCCCCTCCGGGCGACGGGACATGTGCTGTGTGAGCCCCTCCGGGAGATGGAACATGTGCTGTGTGAGGCTGCTCCGGGAGATGGTACATGTGCTGTGTGAGGCTGCTCCGGGAGATGGGACATGTGCTGTGTGAGGCTGCTCCGGGAGATGGGACGTGTGCTGTGCGATCCACTCCAGGAGATGGGGCACGTGCAGTGTGTGGGTCCTCTGGGGGATGGGACAGGTGCTGTGTGAGGGTCCTCCGGGAGATGGGACATGTGCTGTTAGGGTCCTCCGGGAGATGGGACATATGCTGTGTGAGGGTACACCAGGAGATGGGACATGTGCTGTGTGAGGGTCCTCCGGGAGATGGGACATGTGTTGTGCGAGGGTCCTCCGGGAGATGGGACATGTGCTCTGTGAGTCCCTCCGGGAGACGGGACATGTGCTGTGTGAGCCCCTCCGGGAGATGGGACATGTGCTGTGTGAGGCTGCTCCGGGAGATGGGACATGTGGTGTGTGACGGTCCTCCGGGAGATGGGACGTGTGCTGTGTGATCCACTCCAGGAGATGGGGCATGTGCACTGTGTGGCTCCTCTGGGGGATGGGACAGGTGCTGTGTGAGGGTCCTCCGGGAGATGGGACATGTGCTGTTAGGGTCCTCCGGGAGATGGGGCATGTGCTGTGTGAGAGTCCTCTGGGAGATGGGGCGTGTGCTGTGTGAGCACCTCCCTGAAGATGGGACATGTGCTGTGTGATGCTGCTCCGGGAGATGGTGTGTGAGGCTGCTCCGGGAGATGGGACATGTGCTGTGTGAGGGTCCTCCGGGAGATGGGACATGTGCTGTGTCAGCCCCTCCGGGAGATGTAACATGTGCTATGTGAGGTTCCTCCGGGAGATGGAACATGTGTTGTGCGAGGGTCCTCCGGGAGATGGGACATGTGCTGTGTCAGTCCCTCCAGGATATGGGACATGTGCTGTGAGAGCCCCTCCTGGAGATGGGACATGTGCTGTGTGAGGCTGCTCCGGGAGATGGTGTGTGAGGCTGCTCCGGGAGATGGGACATGTGCTGTGTGAGGCTGCTCCGGGAGATGGGACATGTGCTGTGTGAGGCTGCTCCAGGAGATGGGAAATGTGCTGTGTGAGGCTGCTCTGGGAAATGGGACATGTGCTGTGTGAACCCCTCCGGGAGATTGGACATGTGCTGTGTGAGCGCCCTTCCGGGAGATGGGGCATGTGCTGTTTGAGGGTCCTCCAGGAGATGTGACATTAGCAGTGTGAGCACCCCTCCGGTAGATGGGACATGTGTAGTGTGTGGCTCCTCTGGGGGATGGGACAGGTGTTGTGTGAAGGTCCTCCGGGAGATGGGACATGTGCTGTGTGAGCCCCTCCGGGAGATGGGACATGTGCTATGTGAGGCTGCTCCGGGAGATGGTACATGTGCTGTGTGAGGCTGCTCCGGGAGATGGGACATGTGCTGTGTGATCCACTCCAGGAGATGGGGCACGTGCAGTGTGTGGGTCCTCTGGGGGATGGGACAGGTGCTGTGTGAGGGTCCTCCGGGAGATGGGACATGTACTGTTATGGTCCTCCGGGAGATGGGACATATGCTGTGTGAGGGTACACCAGGAGATGGGACATGTGCTGTGTGAGGGTCCTCCGGGAGATGGGACATGTGTTGTGCGAGGGTCCTCCGGGAGATGGGACATGTGCTGTGTGAGGGTCCTCTGGGAGATGGGTCGTGTGCTGTGTGAGCCCCTCCAGGAGATGGGACATGTGCTCTGTGAGCCACTCCGGGAGTCGGGACATGTGCTGTGTCAGCCCCTCCGGGAGATGTAACATGTGCTATGTGAGGCTGCTCCGGGAGATGGTACATGTGCTGTGTGAGGCTGCTCCGGGAGATGGGACATGTGCTGTGTGATCCACTCCAGGAGATGGGGCACGTGCAGTGTGTGGGTCCTCTGGGGGATGGGACAGGTGCTGTGTGAGGGTCCTCCGGGAGATGGGACATGTACTGTTATGGTCCTCCGGGAGATGGGACATATGCTGTGTGAGGCTGCTCCGGGAGATGGGACATGTGGTGTGTGACGGTCCTCCGGGAGATGGGACGTGTGCTGTGTGATCCACTCCAGGAGATGGGGCATGTGCAGTGTGTGGCTCCTCTGGGGGATGGGACAGGTGCTGTGTGAGGGTCCTCCGGGAGATGGGACATGTGCTTTGTGAGGTTCTTCCGGGAGATGGGACATGTTCTGCGTGAGGGTCTTCCGGGAGATGGGACATGTGCTGTGTAAGGGTCCTTGGGGAAATGGGACATGTGCTTTGTAAGGGTCCTCCGGGAGATGGGACATGTGCTGTGTCAGCCCCTCCGGGAGATGGGACATGTGGTGTGTGAGCCCCTCCGGGAGATGGGACATGTGCTGTGTGACGGTCCACCGGGAGATGGAACATGTGCTGTGTGAGGGTCCGCCAGGAGATGGGACATGTGCTGTGCGAATGTCCTCCGGGAGATGGAACATGTGCTGTTAAGGTCCTCCGGGAGATGGGACATGTGCTGTGTGAGCCCCTCCGGGAGATGGGACATGTGCTCTGTGAGCCCCTCCGGGAGATGGGACATGTGCTTTGTGAGGTTCTTCCGGGAGATGGGACATGTTCTGCGTGAGGGTCTTCCGGGAGATGGGACATGTGCTGTGTGAGGGTCAGCCGGGAGAAGGGACATGTGCTGTGTGAGCACCGCCGGGAGATGGGACATGTGCTGTGTGAGCCCCTCCGGGAGATGGGACATGTGCTGTGTGAGGGTCTTCCGGGAAATGGGACATGTTCTGCGTGTGGGTCTTCCGGGAGATGGGACATGTGCTGTGTGAGCCCCTCCGGGAGATGGGACTTGTGCTGTGTGAGGGTCCTCCGGAAGATGGGGCATGTGCTGTGTGAGGGTCCTCCGGGAGATGGGACATGTGCTGTGTGAGGGTCCTCCGGGAGATGGGACATGTGCTCTGTGAGGGTCCTCCGGGAGATGGGACATGTGCTGTGTGAGGGTCCTCCAGAAGATGGGACATGTGCTGTGTGACGGTCCTCCGGGAGATGGGACATGTGCTGTGTGAGGGTCCTCCGGAAGATGGGGCTTGTGCTGTGTGATGGTCCTCCGGGAGATGTGACATGTGCTGTGTGAGGGTCCTCCGGGAGATTGGACATGTGCTGTGTGAGCCCCTCCGGGAGATGGGACATGTGATGTGTGAGGGTCCAATGGGAGATGGGACATGTGCTGTATGAGGGTCCTCCGGGAGATGGGACATGTTCTGTGTGAGGGTCCTCCGGGAGATGGTGCATGTGTTGTGCGAGCCACTCCGGGAGAGGGGACATGTGCTGTGTCAGCCCCTCCGGGCAATGGGACATGTGCTTTGTGAGGGTCCTCCGGGAGATGGGACAAATGCTGTGCGAGGGTCCTCCGGGAGATGGGACATGTGCCGTGTGAGCCCCTCCCTGAGATGGGACATGTTCTGTGAGGTTGTCCTCCAGGAGAAGGGACAGGTGCTGTGTGAGCCCCTCCGGGAGATGGGACATGTGCTGTGTGAGGGTCTTCCGGGAGATGGGACATGTTCTGCGTGAGGGTCTTCCGGGAGATGGGACATGTGCTGTGTGACGGTCCTCCGGGAGATGGTACATGTGCTGTGTGAGGGTCCTCCGGGAGATAGGACATGTGCTGTGTGAGTCCCTCCGGGAGATGGGACATGTGATGTGTGAGGGTCCAACGGGAGATGGGACATGTGCTCTGTGAGGGTCCTCCGGGAGATGGGCCATGTGCTGTGCGAGGGTCCTCCAGGAGATGGGATATGTGCTGTGTGAGAGTCCTCCGGGAGAAGGGGCAGGTGCTCTGTGAGCCACTCTGCGAGATGGGACGTGTGCTGTGCGAGGGTCCTCCGGGAGATGGGACATGTGCTCTGTGAGGGTCCTCTGGGAGAAGGGGCAGGTGCTCTGTGAGCCACTCTGGGAGATGATACGTGTGCTGTGTGAGGGTCCAACGGGAGATGGGACATGTGCTCTGTGAGGGTCCTCCGGGAGATGGGACTTGTGTTGTCTGAGCACCTCCGGGAGAGGGGTCATGTGCTGTGTGAGGGTCCTCCGGGATATGGGGCATGTGCTGTGTGAGCCCCTCCGGGATATGGGGCATGTGCTGTGTGAGCCCCTCCGGGAGATGGGACATGTGCTGTGCGAGCCCCTCCGGGAGATGGGACATGTGCTGTGCGAGCCCCTCCGGGAGATGGGACATGTGCTGTGTGAGGGTCTTCCGGGAGATGGGACATGTTCTGCGTGAGGGTCTTCCGGGAGATGGGACATGTGCTGTGTGACGGTCCTCCGGGAGATGGGACATGTGCTGTGTGAGGGTCCTCCGGAAGATGGGGCATGTGCTGTGTGAGAGTGCACCGGGAGATGGGACATGTGCTCTGTGAGGGTCCTCCAGGAGATAGGACATGTGCTGTGTGAGTCCCTCCGGGAGATGGGACATGTGATGTGTGAGGGTCCAACGGGAGATGGGACATGTGCTCTGTGAGGGTCCTCCGGGAGATGGGACATGTGCTGTGCGAGGGTCCTCCAGGAGATGGGACATGTGCTGTGTGAGGGTCCTCCGGGAGAAGGGGCAGGTGCTCTGTGAGCCACTCTGGGAGATGGGACGTGTGCTGTGCGAGGGTCCTCAGGGAGATGGGACATGTGTTGTGTGAGCCCCTCCGGGAGATGGGACATGTGCTGTGTGACGGTACTCCGGGAGATGGGACATGTGCTGTGTGAGGATCCTCCGGGAGATAGGACATGTGCTGTGTGAGCACCTCCAGGAGATGGGACATGTGATGTGTGAGGGTCCTCCGGGAGATGGGACATGTGCTGTGTGAGGGTCCTCCGGGAGATGGGACATGTGCTGTGTGAGCCCCTCCGGGAGATGGGAGATGTGCTGTGTGACGATCTTCCCGGAGATGGGACATGTGCTGTGTGAGCCCCTCTGGGAGATGGAACACGTGCTATGTGAGCGTCCTCCGGGAGATGGGACACGTGCTGTGTGAGGGTCCTCCGGGAGATGGGACATCTGCTGTATGAGGCTGCTCCGGGAGGTGGGAAATGTGCTGTGTGAGGGTCCTCCGGGATATGGGGCATGTGCTGTGTCAGCCCCTCCGAGAGATGGGACATGTGCTCTGTGAGCCCCTCCAGGAGATGGGACACGTGCTGTGTGAGGGTCCTAGGGATTGGTCATGTGCTGTGTGAGCCCCTCCGGGAGATGGGACATGTGCTGTGTGAGCGTCCTCCAGGAGATGGAACATGTGCTGTGTGAGGGTCTTCCCGGAGATGGGACATGTACTGTGTGAGCCCCTCTGGGAGATGAGACATGTGCTGTGTGAGGGTCCTCCGGGAGATGGGGTATATGCTGTGTGAGGGTCCTCTGGGAGATGGGACATGTGCTGTTGAGGGTCCTCCGGGAGATGGGACATGTGCTGTGTGAGGGTCTTCCCGGAGATGGGACATGTGCTGTGTGAGCCCCTCTGGGAGATGAGACATGTGCTGTGTGAGGGTCCTCCGGGAGATGGGGCATGTGCTGTGTGAGCCCCTCCGGGAGATGGGACATGTGCTATGTGAGCCCCTCCAGGAGATGGGACATGTGCTGTGTGAGCCCCTCCGGGAGATGGGACATGTGCTTTGTGAGGTTCTTCCGGGAGATGGGACATGTTCTGCGTGAGGGTCTTCCGGGAGATGGGACATGTGCTGTGTAAGGGTCCTTGGGGAAATGGGACATGTGCTTTGTAAGGGTCCTCCGGGAGATGGGACATGTGCTGTGTCAGCCCCTCCGGGAGATGGGACATGTGGTGTGTGAGCCCCTCCGGGAGATGGGACATGTGCTGTGTGACGGTCCACCGGGAGATGGAACATGTGCTGTGTGAGGGTCCGCCACGAGATGGGACATGTGCTGTGCGAATGTCCTCCGGGAGATGGAACATGTGCTGTTAAGGTCCTCCGGGAGATGGGACATGTGCTGTGTGAGCCCCTCCGGGAGATGGGACATGTGCTATGTGAGCCCCTCCGGGAGACGGGACATGTGCTGTGTGAGCCCCTCCGAGAGATGGGACATGTGCTGTTTGAGCCACTCCGGTAGATTGGACATGTGCTGTGTGAGGGTCCTCCGGGAGATGGGACGTGTGCTGTGTGATCCATTCCAGGAGATGGGGCACGTGCAGTGTGTGGGTCCTCTGGGGGATGGGACAGGTGCTGTGTGAGGGTCCTCCGGGAGATGGGTCGTGTGCTGTTCGGGTCCTCCGGGAGATGGGACATATGCTGTGTGAGGGTACACCAGGAGATGGGTAATGTGCTGTGTGAGGGTCCTCCGGGAGATGGGACATGTGTTGTGCGAGGGTCCTCCGGGAGATGGGACATGTGCTGTGTGAGGGTCCTCTGGGAGATGGGTCGTGTGCTGTGTGAGCCCCTCCAGGAGATGGGACATGTGCTCTGTGAGCCCCTCCGGGAGACGGGACATGTGCTGTGTGAGCTCCTCCGGGAGATGGGACATTTGCTGTGTGAGGCTGCTGCGGGAGATGGGACATGTGCTGTGTGAGGCTGCTCCGGGAGATGGGACATGTGGTGTGTGACAGTCCTGCGGGAGATGGGACGTGTGCTGTGTGATCCACTCCAGGAGATGGGGCATGTGCACTGTGTGGCTCCTCTGGGGGATGGGACAGGAGTTGTGTGAGGGTCCTCCGGGAGATGGGACATGTGCTGTTAGGGTCCTCCGGGAGATGGGGCATGTGCTGTGTGAGGGTCCTCTGGGAGATGGGGCGTGTGCTGTGTGAGCCCCTCCAGAAGATGGGACATGTGCTGTGTGAGCCCATCCGGGAGACGGGACATGTGCTGTGTGAGCCCCTCCCTGGAGATGGGACATGTGCTGTGTGAGGCTGCTCCGGGAGATGGTGTGCGAGGCTGCTCCGGGAGATGGGACATGTGCTGTGTGAGGGTCCTCCGGGAGATGGGACATGTGCTGTGTCAGCCCCTCCGGGAGATGGAACATGTGCTATGTGAGGTTCCTCCGGGAGATGGAACATGTGTTGTGCGAGGGTCCTCCGGGAGATGGGACATGTGCTGTGTCAGTCCCTCCAGGAGATAGGACATGTGCTGTGAGAGCCCTTCCGGGAGATGGGACATGTCCTGTGAGAGCCATTCCGGGAGATGGGACATGTGCTCTGTCAGCCCCACCGGGAAATGGGACATGTGCTGCGTCAGCCCCTTAGGAGATGGGACATGTGTTGTGCGAGGGTCCTCCGGGAGATGGGACATGGGTTGTGCGAAGGTCCTCCTGGAGATGGGACATGTGCTGTGAGGGTCCTCCGGGAGATAGGACATGTGCTGTGTGAGGGTCCTCCGGGAGATGGGGCATGTGCTGTGTGACGGTCCTCCGGGAGATGGGACATGTGCTGTGTGAGCGACCCTCAAGATGGGACATGTGCTGTGTGAGAGTCCTTCGGGAGATGGGACATGTGCTGTTTGAGCCACTCCGGGAGATGGAACATGTGCTATGTGAGGTTCCTCCGGGAGATGGAACATGTGTTGTGCGAGGGTCCTCCGGGAGATGGGACATGTGCTGTGTCAGTCCCTCCAGGAGATGGGACATGTGCTATGTGAGGTTCCTCCGGGAGATGGAACATGTGTTGTGCGAGGGTCCTCCGGGAGATGGGACATGTGCTGTGTCAGTCCCTCCAGGAGATGGGACATGTGCTGTGAGAGCCCTTCCGGGAGATGGGACATGTCCTGTGAGAGCCATTCCGGGAGATGGGACATGTGCTGCGTCAGCCCCCCCGAGAGATGGGACATGTGTTGTGCGAGGGTCCTCCGGGAGATGGGGCATGTGCTGTGTGAGGGTCCTCTGGGAGATGGGTCGTGTGCTGTGTGAGCCCCTCCAGGAGATGGGACATGTGCTGTGTGAGCCCCTCCGGGCGACGGGACATGTGCTGTGTGAGCCCCTCCGGGAGATGGGACATGTGCTGTGTGAGGCTGCTCCGGGAGATGGTACATGTGCTGTGTGAGGCTGCTCCGGGAGATGGGACATGTGCTGTGTGAGGCAGCTCCGGGAGATGAGACGTGTGCTGTGTGACCCACTCCAGGAGATGGGGCACGTGCAGTGTGTGGGTCCTCTGGGGGATGGGACAGGTGCTGTGTGAGGGTCCTCCGGGAGATGGGACATGTGCTGTTAGGGTCCTCCGGGAGATGGGACATATGCTGTGTGAGGGTACACCAGGAGATGGGACATGTGCTGTGTGAGGGTCCTACAGGAGATGGGACATGTGTTGTGCGAGGGTCCTCCGGGAGATGGGACATGTGCTGTGTGAGGGTCCTCTGGGAGATGGGTGGTGTGCTGTGTGAGCCCCTCCAGGAGATGAGACATGTGCTCTGTGAGCCCCTCCGGGAGATGGGACATGTGCTGTGTGAGGCTGCTCCGGGAGATGGGACATGTGGTGTGTGACGGTCCTGCGGGAGATGGGACGTGTGCTGTGTGATCCACTCCAGGAGATGGGGCACGTGCAGTGTGTGGCTCCTCTGGGGGATGGGACAGGTGCTGTGTGAGGGTCCTCCGGGAGATGGGACATGTGCTGTTAGGGTCCTCCAGGAGATGGGGCATGTGCTGTGTGAGGGTCATCTGGGAGATGGGGCGTGTGCTGTGTGAGCCCCTCCAGGAGATGGGACATGTGCTGTGTGAGCCCATCCGGGAGACGGGACATGTGCTGTGTGAGCCCCTCCTGGAGATAGGACATGTGCTGTGTGAGGCTGCTTCGGGAGATGGTGTGTGAGGCTGCTTCGGGAGATGGGACATGTGCTGTGTGAGGGTCCTCTGGGAGATGGGACATGTGCTGTGTGAGCGCCCCTCCGGGAGATGGGGCATGTGCTTTGTGAGGGTACTCCGGAAGATGGTATATGTGTTGCGTGAGGGTCCTCTGGGAGGTGGGACATGTGCTTTGTGAGCCCCTCCGGGAGATGGGACATGTGCTGTGTGAGGGTCCTCCGGGAGATGGGACATGTGCTGTGTGAGCCCCTCGGGGAGATGGGAGCTGTGCTGTGTGAGGGTCCTCAGGGAGATTGGACATGTGCTGTGTCAGCCCCTCCGGGTGATGGAACATGTGCTGTGTGAGCCCCTCCGGGAGATGGGACATGTGCTGGGTCAGCCCCTCTGGGAGATGGGACATGTGCTGTGTGAGGTTAATCCGAGAGATGGGACATGTGCTGTGTTAGCCCCTACGGGAGATGGGACATGTGCTGTGTGAGGGTACTCCGGAAGATGGGATATGTGTTGCGTGAGGGTCCTCTGGGAGGTGGGACATGTGCTGTGTGAGCGTCCTCCGGGAGATGGGACATGTGCTGTGTAAGGGTCCTTGGGGAAATGGGACATGTGCTGTGTAAGGGTCCTCCGGAAGATGGGACATGTGCTGTGTGAGCGCCTCTGGGAGATGGGACATGTGCTGTGTGAGGGTCCTCTGGGAGAAATGACATGTGCTGTGTGAGGGTCCTCCGGGAGATGGGACATGTGCTTTGTCAGCCCCTCCGGGAGATGGGACATGTGGTGTGTGAGCCCCTCTGGGAGATGGGACATGTGCTGTGTGACGGTCCACCGGGAGATGGAACTTGTGCTGTGTGAGCCCCTCCGGGAGATGGGAAATGTGCTGTGTGAGCCCCTCCGGGAGATGGGACATGTGCTGTGTCAGCCCCTCCAGGAGATGGAACATGTGCTGTGTGAGGGTACTCAGGGAGATGGGACATGTGCTGTTAGGGTCCTCCGGGAGATGGGACATATGCTGTTCGAGTCCTCTGGGAGATGGGACATGTGCTGTGTGAGGGTCCTCTGGGAGATGGGACATGTGCTTTGTCAGCCCCTCCGGGAGATGGGACATGTGGTGTGTGAGCCCCTCTGGGAGATGGGACGTGTGCTGTGTGACGGTCCACCGGGAGATGGAACATGTGCTGTGTGAGCCCCTCCGGGAGATGGGAAATGTGCTGTGTGAGCCCCTCCGGGAGATGGGACATGTGCTGTGTGAGGGTACTCAGGGAGATGGGACATGTGCTGTTAGGGTCCTCCGGGAGATGGGACATATGCTGTGTGAGGGTACTCCAGGAGATGGGCATGTGCAGTGTGAGGGTACTCTGGGGGATGGGACATGTGCTGTGTGAGGGTCCTCAGGGAGTTGGGACATATGCAGTGCGAGCCCCTCCGGGAGATGGGACATGTGCTGTGTGAGCGACCCTCAAGATGGGACATGTGCTGTGTGAGAGTCCTTCGGGAGATGGGACATGTGCTGTTTGAGCCACTCCGGGAGATGGAACATGTGCTATGTGAGGTTCCTCCGGGAGATGGAACATGTGTTGTGCGAGGGTCCTCCGGGAGATGGGACATGTGCTGTGTCAGTCCCTCCAGGAGCTGGGACATGTGCTATGTGAGGTTCCTCCGGGAGATGGAACATGTGTTGTGCGAGGGTCCTCCGGGAGATGGGACATGTGCTGTGTCAGTCCCTCCAGGAGATGGGACATGTGCTGTGAGAGCACTTCCGGGAGATGGGACATGTCCTGTGAGAGCCATTCCGGGAGATGGGACATGTGCTGCGTCAGCCCCCCCGAGAGATGGGACATGTGTTGTGCGAGGGTCCTCCGGGAGATGGGACATGTGTTGTGCGAAGGTCCTCCTGGAGATGGGACATGTGCTGTGAGG
The DNA here is from genome assembly GCF_044704955.1 of Pristiophorus japonicus. NCBI lineage: Eukaryota > Metazoa > Chordata > Chondrichthyes > Pristiophoridae > Pristiophorus > Pristiophorus japonicus. The sequence continues at coordinate 120,773 of NW_027254569.1, read as the reverse complement.
GTCCTCCGGGAGATGGGGCATGTGCTGTGTGAGGGTCCTCTGGGAGATGGGGCGTGTGCTGTGTGAGCCCCTCCAGGAGATGGGACATGTGCTGTGTGAGCCCCTCCGGGCGACGGGACATGTGCTGTGTGAGCCCCTCCGGGAGATGGAACATGTGCTGTGTGAGGCTGCTCCGGGAGATGGTACATGTGCTGTGTGAGGCTGCTCCGGGAGATGGGACATGTGCTGTGTGAGGCTGCTCCGGGAGATGGGACGTGTGCTGTGCGATCCACTCCAGGAGATGGGGCACGTGCAGTGTGTGGGTCCTCTGGGGGATGGGACAGGTGCTGTGTGAGGGTCCTCCGGGAGATGGGACATGTGCTGTTAGGGTCCTCCGGGAGATGGGACATATGCTGTGTGAGGGTACACCAGGAGATGGGACATGTGCTGTGTGAGGGTCCTCCGGGAGATGGGACATGTGTTGTGCGAGGGTCCTCCGGGAGATGGGACATGTGCTCTGTGAGTCCCTCCGGGAGACGGGACATGTGCTGTGTGAGCCCCTCCGGGAGATGGGACATGTGCTGTGTGAGGCTGCTCCGGGAGATGGGACATGTGGTGTGTGACGGTCCTCCGGGAGATGGGACGTGTGCTGTGTGATCCACTCCAGGAGATGGGGCATGTGCACTGTGTGGCTCCTCTGGGGGATGGGACAGGTGCTGTGTGAGGGTCCTCCGGGAGATGGGACATGTGCTGTTAGGGTCCTCCGGGAGATGGGGCATGTGCTGTGTGAGAGTCCTCTGGGAGATGGGGCGTGTGCTGTGTGAGGCTGCTCCGGGAGATGGGACATGTGGTGTGTGACGGTCCTGCGGGAGATGGGACGTGTGCTGTGTGATCCACTCCAGGAGATGGGGCACGTGCAGTGTGTGGCTCCTCTGGGGGATGGGACAGGTGCTGTGTGAGGGTCCTCCGGGAGATGGGACATGTGCTGTTAGGGTCCTCCAGGAGATGGGGCATGTGCTGTGTGAGGGTCATCTGGGAGATGGGGCGTGTGCTGTGTGAGCCCCTCCAGGAGATGGGACATGTGCTGTGTGAGCCCATCCGGGAGACGGGACATGTGCTGTGTGAGCCCCTCCTGGAGATAGGACATGTGCTGTGTGAGGCTGCTTCGGGAGATGGTGTGTGAGGCTGCTTCGGGAGATGGGACATGTGCTGTGTGAGGGTCCTCTGGGAGATGGGACATGTGCTGTGTGAGCGCCCCTCCGGGAGATGGGGCATGTGCTTTGTGAGGGTACTCCGGAAGATGGTATATGTGTTGCGTGAGGGTCCTCTGGGAGGTGGGACATGTGCTTTGTGAGCCCCTCCGGGAGATGGGACATGTGCTGTGTGAGGGTCCTCCGGGAGATGGGACATGTGCTGTGTGAGCCCCTCGGGGAGATGGGAGCTGTGCTGTGTGAGGGTCCTCAGGGAGATTGGACATGTGCTGTGTCAGCCCCTCCGGGTGATGGAACATGTGCTGTGTGAGCCCCTCCGGGAGATGGGACATGTGCTGGGTCAGCCCCTCTGGGAGATGGGACATGTGCTGTGTGAGGTTAATCCGAGAGATGGGACATGTGCTGTGTTAGCCCCTACGGGAGATGGGACATGTGCTGTGTGAGGGTACTCCGGAAGATGGGATATGTGTTGCGTGAGGGTCCTCTGGGAGGTGGGACATGTGCTGTGTGAGCGTCCTCCGGGAGATGGGACATGTGCTGTGTAAGGGTCCTTGGGGAAATGGGACATGTGCTGTGTAAGGGTCCTCCGGAAGATGGGACATGTGCTGTGTGAGCGCCTCTGGGAGATGGGACATGTGCTGTGTGAGGGTCCTCTGGGAGAAATGACATGTGCTGTGTGAGGGTCCTCCGGGAGATGGGACATGTGCTTTGTCAGCCCCTCCGGGAGATGGGACATGTGGTGTGTGAGCCCCTCTGGGAGATGGGACATGTGCTGTGTGACGGTCCACCGGGAGATGGAACTTGTGCTGTGTGAGCCCCTCCGGGAGATGGGAAATGTGCTGTGTGAGCCCCTCCGGGAGATGGGACATGTGCTGTGTCAGCCCCTCCAGGAGATGGAACATGTGCTGTGTGAGGGTACTCAGGGAGATGGGACATGTGCTGTTAGGGTCCTCCGGGAGATGGGACATATGCTGTTCGAGTCCTCTGGGAGATGGGACATGTGCTGTGTGAGGGTCCTCTGGGAGATGGGACATGTGCTTTGTCAGCCCCTCCGGGAGATGGGACATGTGGTGTGTGAGCCCCTCTGGGAGATGGGACGTGTGCTGTGTGACGGTCCACCGGGAGATGGAACATGTGCTGTGTGAGCCCCTCCGGGAGATGGGAAATGTGCTGTGTGAGCCCCTCCGGGAGATGGGACATGTGCTGTGTGAGGGTACTCAGGGAGATGGGACATGTGCTGTTAGGGTCCTCCGGGAGATGGGACATATGCTGTGTGAGGGTACTCCAGGAGATGGGCATGTGCAGTGTGAGGGTACTCTGGGGGATGGGACATGTGCTGTGTGAGGGTCCTCAGGGAGTTGGGACATATGCAGTGCGAGCCCCTCCGGGAGATGGGACATGTGCTGTGTGAGCGACCCTCAAGATGGGACATGTGCTGTGTGAGAGTCCTTCGGGAGATGGGACATGTGCTGTTTGAGCCACTCCGGGAGATGGAACATGTGCTATGTGAGGTTCCTCCGGGAGATGGAACATGTGTTGTGCGAGGGTCCTCCGGGAGATGGGACATGTGCTGTGTCAGTCCCTCCAGGAGCTGGGACATGTGCTATGTGAGGTTCCTCCGGGAGATGGAACATGTGTTGTGCGAGGGTCCTCCGGGAGATGGGACATGTGCTGTGTCAGTCCCTCCAGGAGATGGGACATGTGCTGTGAGAGCACTTCCGGGAGATGGGACATGTCCTGTGAGAGCCATTCCGGGAGATGGGACATGTGCTGCGTCAGCCCCCCCGAGAGATGGGACATGTGTTGTGCGAGGGTCCTCCGGGAGATGGGACATGTGTTGTGCGAAGGTCCTCCTGGAGATGGGACATGTGCTGTGAGGGTCCTCCGGGAGATGGGGCATGTGCTGTGTGAGGGTCCTCTGGGAGATGGGGCGTGTGCTGTGTGAGCCCCTCCAGGAGATGGGACATGTGCTGTGTGAGCCCCTCCGGGCGACGGGACATGTGCTGTGTGAGCCCCTCCGGGAGATGGAACATGTGCTGTGTGAGGCTGCTCCGGGAGATGGTACATGTGCTGTGTGAGGCTGCTCCGGGAGATGGGACATGTGCTGTGTGAGGCTGCTCCGGGAGATGGGACGTGTGCTGTGCGATCCACTCCAGGAGATGGGGCACGTGCAGTGTGTGGGTCCTCTGGGGGATGGGACAGGTGCTGTGTGAGGGTCCTCCGGGAGATGGGACATGTGCTGTTAGGGTCCTCCGGGAGATGGGACATATGCTGTGTGAGGGTACACCAGGAGATGGGACATGTGCTGTGTGAGGGTCCTCCGGGAGATGGGACATGTGTTGTGCGAGGGTCCTCCGGGAGATGGGACATGTGCTCTGTGAGTCCCTCCGGGAGACGGGACATGTGCTGTGTGAGCCCCTCCGGGAGATGGGACATGTGCTGTGTGAGGCTGCTCCGGGAGATGGGACATGTGGTGTGTGACGGTCCTCCGGGAGATGGGACGTGTGCTGTGTGATCCACTCCAGGAGATGGGGCATGTGCACTGTGTGGCTCCTCTGGGGGATGGGACAGGTGCTGTGTGAGGGTCCTCCGGGAGATGGGACATGTGCTGTTAGGGTCCTCCGGGAGATGGGGCATGTGCTGTGTGAGAGTCCTCTGGGAGATGGGGCGTGTGCTGTGTGAGCACCTCCCTGAAGATGGGACATGTGCTGTGTGATGCTGCTCCGGGAGATGGTGTGTGAGGCTGCTCCGGGAGATGGGACATGTGCTGTGTGAGGGTCCTCCGGGAGATGGGACATGTGCTGTGTCAGCCCCTCCGGGAGATGTAACATGTGCTATGTGAGGTTCCTCCGGGAGATGGAACATGTGTTGTGCGAGGGTCCTCCGGGAGATGGGACATGTGCTGTGTCAGTCCCTCCAGGATATGGGACATGTGCTGTGAGAGCCCCTCCTGGAGATGGGACATGTGCTGTGTGAGGCTGCTCCGGGAGATGGTGTGTGAGGCTGCTCCGGGAGATGGGACATGTGCTGTGTGAGGCTGCTCCGGGAGATGGGACATGTGCTGTGTGAGGCTGCTCCAGGAGATGGGAAATGTGCTGTGTGAGGCTGCTCTGGGAAATGGGACATGTGCTGTGTGAACCCCTCCGGGAGATTGGACATGTGCTGTGTGAGCGCCCTTCCGGGAGATGGGGCATGTGCTGTTTGAGGGTCCTCCAGGAGATGTGACATTAGCAGTGTGAGCACCCCTCCGGTAGATGGGACATGTGTAGTGTGTGGCTCCTCTGGGGGATGGGACAGGTGTTGTGTGAAGGTCCTCCGGGAGATGGGACATGTGCTGTGTGAGCCCCTCCGGGAGATGGGACATGTGCTATGTGAGGCTGCTCCGGGAGATGGTACATGTGCTGTGTGAGGCTGCTCCGGGAGATGGGACATGTGCTGTGTGATCCACTCCAGGAGATGGGGCACGTGCAGTGTGTGGGTCCTCTGGGGGATGGGACAGGTGCTGTGTGAGGGTCCTCCGGGAGATGGGACATGTACTGTTATGGTCCTCCGGGAGATGGGACATATGCTGTGTGAGGGTACACCAGGAGATGGGACATGTGCTGTGTGAGGGTCCTCCGGGAGATGGGACATGTGTTGTGCGAGGGTCCTCCGGGAGATGGGACATGTGCTGTGTGAGGGTCCTCTGGGAGATGGGTCGTGTGCTGTGTGAGCCCCTCCAGGAGATGGGACATGTGCTCTGTGAGCCACTCCGGGAGTCGGGACATGTGCTGTGTCAGCCCCTCCGGGAGATGTAACATGTGCTATGTGAGGCTGCTCCGGGAGATGGTACATGTGCTGTGTGAGGCTGCTCCGGGAGATGGGACATGTGCTGTGTGATCCACTCCAGGAGATGGGGCACGTGCAGTGTGTGGGTCCTCTGGGGGATGGGACAGGTGCTGTGTGAGGGTCCTCCGGGAGATGGGACATGTACTGTTATGGTCCTCCGGGAGATGGGACATATGCTGTGTGAGGCTGCTCCGGGAGATGGGACATGTGGTGTGTGACGGTCCTCCGGGAGATGGGACGTGTGCTGTGTGATCCACTCCAGGAGATGGGGCATGTGCAGTGTGTGGCTCCTCTGGGGGATGGGACAGGTGCTGTGTGAGGGTCCTCCGGGAGATGGGACATGTGCTGTTAGGGTCCTCCGGGAGATGGGGCATGTGCTGTGTGAGGGTCCTCTGGGAGATGGGGCGTGTGCTGTGTGAGCCCCACCAGGAGATGGGACATGTGCTGTGTGAGCCCATCCGGGAGACGGGACATGTGCTGTGTGAGCCCCTCCCTGGAGATGGGACATGTGCTGTGTGAGGCTGCTCCGGGAGATGGTGTGTGAGGCTGCTCTGGGAGACGGGACATGTGCTGTGTGAGCCCCTCCGAGAGATGGGACATGTGCTGTGTGAGGCTGCTCCGGGGGATGGGACATGTGGTGTGTGACGGTCCTCCAGGAGATGGGACGTGTGCAGTGTGATCCACTCCAGGAGATGGGACATGTGCTCTGTGAGCCCCTCCAGGAAACGGGACATGTGCTGTGTGAGCCCCTCCGAGAGATGGGACATGTGCTGTTTGAGCCACTCCGGTAGATTGGACATGTGCTGTGTGAGGGTCCTCCGGGAGCTGGGACATGTACTGTTATGGTCCTCCGGGAGATGGGACATATGCTGTGTGAGGCTGCTCCGGGAGATGGGACATGTGGTGTGTGACGGTCCTCCGGGAGATGGGACGTGTGCTGTGTGATCCACTCCAGGAGATGGGGCATGTGCAGTGTGTGGCTCCTCTGGGGGATGGGACAGGTGCTGTGTGAGGGTCCTCCGGGAGATGGGACATGTGCTGTTAGGGTCCTCCGGGAGATGGGGCATGTGCTGTGTGAGGGTCCTCTGGGAGATGGGGCGTGTGCTGTGTGAGCCCCACCAGGAGATGGGACATGTGCTGTGTGAGCCCATCCGGGAGACGGGACATGTGCTGTGTGAGCCCCTCCCTGGAGATGGGACATGTGCTGTGTGAGGCTGCTCCGGGAGATGGTGTGTGAGGCTGCTCTGGGAGACGGGACATGTGCTGTGTGAGCCCCTCCGAGAGATGGGACATGTGCTGTGTGAGGCTGCTCCGGGGGATGGGACATGTGGTGTGTGACGGTCCTCCAGGAGATGGGACGTGTGCAGTGTGATCCACTCCAGGAGATGGGACATGTGCTCTGTGAGCCCCTCCAGGAAACGGGACATGTGCTGTGTGAGCCCCTCCGAGAGATGGGACATGTGCTGTTTGAGCCACTCCGGTAGATTGGACATGTGCTGTGTGAGGGTCCTCCGGGAGCTGGGACATGTACTGTTATGGTCCTCCGGGAGATGGGACATATGCTGTGTGAGGCTGCTCCGGGAGATGGGACATGTGGTGTGTGACGGTCCTCCGGGAGATGGGACGTGTGCTGTGTGATCCACTCCAGGAGATGGGGCATGTGCAGTGTGTGGCTCCTCTGGGGGATGGGACAGGTGCTGTGTGAGGGTCCTCCGGGAGATGGGACATGTGCTGTTAGGGTCCTCCGGGAGATGGGGCATGTGCTGTGTGAGGGTCCTCTGGGAGATGGGGCGTGTGCTGTGTGAGCCCCACCAGGAGATGGGACATGTGCTGTGTGAGCCCATCCGGGAGACGGGACATGTGCTGTGTGAGCCCCTCCCTGGAGATGGGACATGTGCTGTGTGAGGCTGCTCCGGGAGATGGTGTGTGAGGCTGCTCTGGGAGACGGGACATGTGCTGTGTGAGCCCCTCCGAGAGATGGGACATGTGCTGTGTGAGGCTGCTCCGGGGGATGGGACATGTGGTGTGTGACGGTCCTCCAGGAGATGGGACGTGTGCAGTGTGATCCACTCCAGGAGATGGGACATGTGCTCTGTGAGCCCCTCCAGGAAACGGGACATGTGCTGTGTGAGCCCCTCCGAGAGATGGGACATGTGCTGTTTGAGCCACTCCGGTAGATTGGACATGTGCTGTGTGAGGGTCCTCCGGGAGCTGGGACATGTGCTGCGTGAGGGTCCTCCGGGAGATGGGACATGTGCTGTGTTAGCCCCTACGGGAGATGGGACATGTGCTGTGTGAGGGTACTCCGGAAGATGGGATATGTGTTGCGTGAGGGTCCTCTGGGAGGTGGGACATGTACTTTGTGAGCCCCTCCGGGAGATGGGACATGTGCTGTGTGAGGGTACTCCGGGAGATGGGACATGTGCTGTGTGAGCCCCTCGGGGAGATGGGAGCTGTGCTGTGTGAGGGTCCTCAGGGAGATTGGACATGTGCTGTGTGAGGCTGCTCCGGGAGATGGGACATGTGCTGTGTGAGGCTGCTCCAGGAGATGGGACATGTGCTGTGTGAGGGTCCTCCTGGAGATGGGACATGTGCTGTGAGGGTTCTCCGGGAGATAGGACATGTGCTGTGTGAGGGTCCTCTGGGAGATGGGTCGTGTGCTGTGTGAGCCCCTCCAGGAGATGGGACATGTGCTGTGTGAGCCCCTCCGGGCGACGGGACATGTGCTGTGAGAGCCCTTCCGGGAGATGGGACATGTCCTGTGAGAGCCATTGCGGGAGATGGGGCATGTGCAGTGTGTGGCTCCTCTGGGGGATGGGACAGGTGCTGTGTGAGGGTCCTCCTTAGATGGGACATGTGCTGTGAGGGTTCTCCGGGAGATAGGACATGTGCTGTGTGAGGGTCCTCTGGGAGATGGGTCGTGTGCTGTGTGAGCCCCTCCAGGAGATGGGACATGTGCTGTGTGAGCCCCTCCGGGCGACGGGACATGTGCTGTGTGAGCCCCTCCGGGAGATGGGACATGTGCTGTGTGAGGCTGCTCCGGGAGATGGCACATGTGCTGTGTGAGGCTGCTCCGGGAGATGGGACATGTGCTGTGTGAGCCCCTCCGGGAGATGGGACGTGTGCTGTGTGATCCACTCCAGGAGATGGGGCACGTGCAGTGTGTGGGTCCTCTGGGGGATGGGACAGGTGCTGTGTGAGGGTCCTCCGGGAGATGGGACATGTGCTGTGTGAGCCCCTCCGGGCGACGGGACATGTGCTTTGTGAGGCTGCTCCGGGAGATGGGACATGTGCTGTGTGAGGCTGCTCCGGGAGATGGGACATGTGCTGTGTGATCCACTCCAGGAGATGGGGCACGTGCAGTGTGTGAGTCCTCTGGGGGATGGGACAGGTGCTGTGTGAGGGTCCTCCGGGAGATGGGACATGTGCTGTTAGGGTCCTCCGGGAGATGGGACATATGCTGTGTGAGGGTCCTCCGGGAGATGGGACATGTGCTGTGTGAAGGTCCTCCGGGAGATGGGACATGTGTTGTGCGAGGGTCCTCCGGGAGATGGGACATGTGCTGTGTGAGGGTCCTCTGGGAGATGGGTCGTGTGCTGTGTGAGCCCCTCCAGGAGATGGAACATGTGCTCTGTGAGCCCCTCCGGGAGACGGGACATGTGCTGTGTGAGCCCCTCCGAGAGATGGGACATGTGCTGTGTGAGGCTGCTCCGGGGGATGGGACATGTGGTGTGTGACGGTCCTCCGGGAGATGGGACGTGTGCTGTGTGATCCACTCCAGGAGATGGGACATGTGCTCTGTGAGCCCCTCCAGGAAACGGGACATGTGCTGTGTGAGTCCCTCCGAGAGATGGGACATGTGCTGTGTTTGCTCCTACGGGAGATGGGACATGTGCTGTGTGAGGGTACTCCGGAAGATGGGACATGTGTTGCGTGAGGGTCCTCTGGGAGGTGGGACATGTGCTTTGTGAGCCCCTCCGGGAGATGGGACATGTGCTGTGTGAGGGTACTCCGGGAGATGGGACATGTGCTGTGTGAGCCCCTCGGGGAGATGGGAGCTGTGCTGTGTGAGGGTCCTCAGGGAGATTGGACATGTGCTGTGTGAGGGTTCTCCGGGAGATGGGACATGTGCTGTTAGGGTCCTCCGGGAGATGGGGCATGTGCTGTGTGAGGGTCCTCCGGGAGATGGGACATGTGCTGTGTGAGCCCATCCGGGAGACGGGACATGTGCTGTGTGAGCCCCTCCTGGAGATGGGACATGTGCTGTGTGAGGCTGCTCCGGGAGATGGTGTGTGAGGCTGCTCCGGGAGATGGGACATGTGCTGTGTGAGGCTGTTCCGGGAGATGGGACATGTGCTGTGTGAGGCTGCTCTGGGAAATGGGACATGTGCTGTGTGAACCCCTCCGGGAGATTGGACATGTGCTGTGTGAGCGCCACTCCGGGAGATGGGGCATGTGCTGTTTGAGGGTCCTCCAGGAGATGTGACATTAGCAGTGTGACCATCCCTCCGGTAGATGGGACATGTGTAGTGTGTGGCTCCTCTGGGGGATGGGACAGGTGTTGTGTGAAGGTCCTCCGGGAGATGGGACATGTGCTGTGTGAGCCCCTCCGGGAGATGGGACATTGCTGTGTGAGGCTGCTCCGGGAGATGGTACATGTGCTGTGTGAGGCTGCTCCGGGAGATGGGACATGTGCTGTGTGAGGCTGCTCCGGGAGATGGGACGTGTGCTGTGTGATCCACTCCAGGAGATGGAGCACGTGCAGTGTGTGGGTCCTCTGGGGGATGGGACAGGTGCTGTGTGAGGGTCCTACGGGAGATGGGACATGTGCTGTTAGGGTCCTCCGGGAGATGGGACATATGCTGTGTGAGGGTACACCAGGAGATGGGACATGTGTTGTGCGAGGGTCCTCCGGGAGATGGGACATGTGTTGTGTCAGCCCCTCCGGGAGATGGAACATGTGCTATGTGAGGTTCCTCCGGGAGATGGAACATGTGTTGTGCGAGGGCCCTCCGGGAGATGGGACATGTGCTGTGTCAGTCCCACCAGGAGATGGGACATGTGCTGTGAGAGCCCTTCCGGGAGATGGGACATGTCCTGTGAGAGCCATTGCGGGAGATGGGACATGTGCTCTGTCAGCCCCTCCGGGAAATGGGACATGTGCTGCGTCAGCCCCCCCGGGAGATGGGACATGTGCTGTGTGAGGCTGCTCCGGGAGATGGTACATGTGTTGTGCGAGGGTCCTCCGGGAGATGGGACATGTGCTGTGTGAGGGTCCTCTGGGAGATGGGTCGTGTGCTGTGTGAGCCCCTCCAGGAGATGGGACATGTGCTCTGTGAGCCCCTCCGGGAGTCGGGACATGTGCTGTGTGAGCCCCTCCGGGAGATGGGACATGTGCTGTGTGAGGCTGCTCCGGGAGATGGGACATGTGGTGTGTGACGGTCCTCCGGGAGATGGGACGTGTGCTGTGTGATCCACTCCAGGAGATGGGGCATGTGCAGTGTGTGGCTCCTCTGGGGGATGGGACAGGTGCTGTGTGAGGGTCCTCCGGGAGATGGGACATATGCTGTTAGGGTCCTCCGGGAGATGGGGCATGTGCTGTGTGAGGGTCCTCTGGGAGATGGGGCGTGTGCTGTGTGAGCCCCTCCAGGAGATGGGACATGTGCTGTGAGCCCATCCGGGAGACGGGACATGTGCTGTGTGAGGGTCCTCCTGGAGATGGGACATGTGCTGTGAGGGTTCTCCGGGAGATAGGACATGTGCTGTGTGAGGGTCCTCCGGGAGATGGGGCATGTGCTGTGTGACGGTCCTCTGGGAGATGGGACATGTGCTGTGTGAGGCTGCTCCGGGAGATGGGATGTGTGCTGTGTGATCCACTCCAGGAGATGGGGCACGTGCAGTGTGTGGGTCCTCTGGGGGATGGGACAGGTGCTGTGTGAGGGTCCTCCGGGAGATGGGACATGTGCTGTTACGGTCCTCCGGGAGATGGGACATATGCTGTGTGAGGGATCACCAGGAGATGGAACATGTGTTGTGCGAGGGTCCTCCGGGAGATGGGACATGTGCTGTGTCAGTCCCTCCAGGAGATGGGACATGTGCTGTGTGAGGCTGATCCGGGAGATGGTGTGTGAGGCTGCTCCGGGAGATGGGACATGTGCTGTGTGAGGCTGCTCCGGGAGATGGGACATGTGCTGTGTGAGGCTGCTCCAGGAGATGGGAAATGTGCTGTGTGAGGCTGCTCTGGGAAATGGGACATGTGCTGTGTGAACCCCTCCGGGAGATTGGACATGTGCTGTGTGAGCGCCCCTCCGGGAGATGGGGCATGTGCTGTTTGAGGGTCCTCCAGGAGATGTGACATTAGCAGTGTGAGCACCCCTCCGGTAGATGGGACATGTGTAGTGTGTGGCTCCTCTGGGGGATGGGACAGGTGTTGTGTGAAGGTCCTCCGGGAGATGGGACATGTGCTGTGTGAGCCCCTCTGGGAGATGGGACATGTGCTGTGTGAGGCTGCTCCGGGAGATGGTACATGTGCTGTGTGAGGCTGCTCCGGGAGATGGGACATGTGCTGTGTGAGGCTGCTCCGGGAGATGGGACATGTGCTGTGTGAGGCTGCTCCGGGAGATGGGACGTGTGCTGTGTGATCCACTCCAGGAGATGGGGCACGTGCAGTGTGTGGGTCCTCTGGGGGATGGGACAGGTGCTGTGTGAGGGTCCTCCGGGAGATGGGACATGTGCTGTTATGGTCCTCCGGGAGATGGGACATATGCTGTGTGAGGGTACACCAGGAGATGGAACATGTGCTGTGTGAGGGTCCTCCGGGAGATGGGACATGTGTTGTGCGAGGGTCCTCCGGGAGATGGGACATGTGCTGTGTGAGGGTCCTCTGGGAGATGGGTCGTGTGCTGTGTGAGCCCCTCCAGGAGATGGGACATGTGCTCTGTGAGCCCCTCCGGGAGTCGGGACATGTGCTGTGTGAGCCCCTCCGGGAGATGGGACATGTGCTGTGTGAGGCTGCTCCGGGAGATGGGACATGTGGTGTGTGACGGTCCTCCGGGAGATGGGACGTGTGCTGTGTGATCCACTCCAGGAGATGGGGCATGTGCAGTGTGTGGCTCCTCTGGGGGATGGGACAGGTGCTGTGTGAGGGTCCTCCGGGAGATGGGACATGTGCTGTTAGGGTCCTCCGGGAGATGGGGCATGTGCTGTGTGAGGGTCCTCTGGGAGATGGGGCGTGTGCTGTGTGAGCCCCACCAGGAGATGGGACATGTGCTGTGTGAGCCCATCCGGGAGACGGGACATGTGCTGTGTGAGCCCCTCCCTGGAGATGGGACATGTGCTGTGTGAGGCTGCTCCGGGAGATGGTGTGTGAGGCTGCTCTGGGAGACGGGACATGTGCTGTGTGAGCCCCTCCGAGAGATGGGACATGTGCTGTGTGTGGCTGCTCCGGGGGATGGGACATGTGGTGTGTGACGGTCCTCCAGGAGATGGGACGTGTGCAGTGTGATCCACTCCAGGAGATGGGACATGTGCTCTGTGAGCCCCTCCAGGAAACGGGACATGTGCTGTGTGAGCCCCTCCGAGAGATGGGACATGTGCTGTTTGAGCCACTCCGGTAGATTGGACATGTGCTGTGTGAGGGTCCTCCGGGAGCTGGGACATGTGCTGCGTGAGGGTCCTCCGGGAGATGGGACATGTGCTGTGTTAGCCCCTACGGGAGATGGGACATGTGCTGTGTGAGGGTACTCCGGAAGATGGGATATGTGTTGCGTGAGGGTCCTCTGGGAGGTGGGACATGTACTTTGTGAGCCCCTCCGGGAGATGGGACATGTGCTGTGTGAGGGTACTCCGGGAGATGGGACATGTGCTGTGTGAGCCCCTCCGGGAGATGGGAGCTGTGCTGTGTGAGGGTCCTCAGGGAGATTGGACATGTGCTGTGTGAGGGTCCTCCGGGAGATGGGACATGTGCTGTGAGGGTTCTCCGGGAGATAGGACATGTGCTGTGTGAGGGTCCTCCGGGAGATGGGGCATGTGCTGTGTGAGGGTCCTCCGGGAGATGGGACATGTGCTGTGTGAGCCCATCCGGGAGACGGGACATGTGCTGTGTGAGCCCCTCCTGGAGATGGGACATGTGCTGTGTGAGGCAGCTCCGGGAGATGGGACATGTGCTGTGTGAGGCTGCTCCGGGAGATGGGACATGTGCTGTGTGAGGCTGCTCCAGGAGATGGGACATGTGCTGTGTGAGGCTGCTCTGGGAAATGGGACATGTGCTGTGTGAGGCTGCTCCGGGAGATGGGACATGTGCTGTGTGAGGCTGCTCCGGGAGATGGGACATGTGCTGTGTGAGGCTGCTCCGGGAGATGGGACGTGTGCTGGGTGATCCACTCCAGGAGATGGGGCACGTGCAGTGTGTGGGTCCTCTGGGGGATGGGACAGGTGCTGTGTGAGGGTCCTCCGTGAGATGGGACATGTGCTGTTATGGTCCTCCGGGAGATGGGACATATGCTGTGTGAGGGTACACGAGGAGATGGGACATGTGCTGTGTGAGGGTCCTCCGGGAGATGGGACATGTGTTGTGCGAGGGTCCTCCGGGAGATGGGACATGTGTTGTGCGAGGGTCCTCCGGGAGATGGGACATGTGCTGTGTGAGGGTCCTCTGGAAGATGGGTCGTGTGCTGTGTGAGCCCCTCCAGGAGATGGGACATATGCTCTGTGAGCCCCTCCGGGAGTCGCGACATGTGCTGTGTGAGCCACTCCGGGAGATGGGACATGTGCTGTGTGAGGCTGCTCCGGGAGATGGGACATGTGGTGTGTGACGGTCCTCCGGGAGATGGGACGTGTGCTGTGTGATCCACTCCAGGAGATGGGGCATGTGCAGTGTGTGGCTCCTCTGGGGGATGGGACAGGTGCTGTGTGAGGGTCCTCCGGGAGATGGGACATGTGCTGTTAGGGTCCTCCGGGAGATGGGGCGTGTGCTGTGTGAGCCCCACCAGGAGATGGGACATGTGCTGTGTGAGCCCATCCGGGAGACGGGACATGTGCTGTGTGAGCCCCTCCCTGGAGATGGGACATGTGCTGTGTGAGGCTGCTCCGGGAGATGGTGTGTGAGGCTGCTCTGGGAGACGGGACATGTGCTGTGTGAGCCCCTCCGAGAGATGGGACATGTGCTGTGTGAGGCTGCTCCGGGGGATGGGACATGTGGTGTGTGACGGTCCTCCGGGAGATGGGACGTGTGCTGTGTGATCCACTCCAGGAGATGGGACATGTGCTCTGTGAGCCCCTCCAGGAAACGGGACATGTGCTGTGTGAGCCCCTCCGAGAGATGGGACATGTGCTGTTTGAGCCACTCCGGTAGATTGGACATGTGCTGTGTGAGGGTCCTCCGGGAGCTGGGACATGTGCTGCGTGAGGGTCCTCCGGGAGATGGGACATGTGCTGTGTTAGCCCCTCCGGGAGATGGGACATGTGCTGTGTGAGGGTACTCCGGGAGATGGGACATGTGCTGTGTGAGCCCCTCGGGGAGATGGGACATGTACTTTGTGAGCGTCCTCAGGGAGATTGGACATGTGCTGTGTGAGGGTCCTCCGGGAGATGGGACATGTGCTGTGAGGGTTCTCCGGGAGATAGGACATGTGCTGTGTGAGGGTCCTCCGGGAGATGGGGCATGTGCTGTGTGAGGGTCCTCCGGGAGATGGGACATGTGCTGTGTGAGCCCATCCGGGAGACGGGACATGTGCTATGTGAGCCCCTCCTGGAGATGGGACATGTGCTGTGTGAGGCTGCTCCGGGAGATGGTGTGTGAGGCAGCTCCGGGAGATGGGACATGTGCTGTGTGAGGCTGCTCCGGGAGATGGGACATGTGCTGTGTGAGGCTGCTCCAGGAGATGGGAAATGTGCTGTGTGAGGCTGCTCTGGGAAATGGGACATGTGCTGTGAGAGCCCTTCCGGGAGATGGGACATGTCCTGTGAGAGCCATTGCGGGAGATGGGACATGTGCTCTGTCAGCCCCTCCGGGAAATGGGACATGTGCTGCGTCAGCCCCCCCGGGAGATGGGACATGTGCTGTGTGAGGCTGCTCCGGGAGATGGTACATGTGCTGTGTGAGGGTCCTCCTGGAGATGGGACATGTGCTGTGAGGGTTCTCCAGGAGATGGGGCATGTGCTGTTTGAGGGTCCTCCAGGAGATGTGACATTAGCAGTGTGACCACCCCTCCGGTAGATGGGACATGTGTAGTGTGTGGCTCCTCTGGGGGATGGGACAGGTGTTGTGTGAAGGTCCTCCGGGAGATGGGACATGTGCTGTGTGAGCCCCTCCGGGAGATGGGACATGTGCTGTGTGAGGCTGCTCCGGGAGATGGTACATGTGCTGTGTGAGGCTGCTCCGGGAGATGGGACATGTGCTGTGTGAGGCTGCTCCGGGAGATGGGACGTGTGCTGTGTGATCCACTCCAGGAGATGGGGTACGTGCAGTGTGTGGGTCCTCTGGGGGATGGGACAGGTGCTGTGTGAGGGTCCTCCGGGAGATGGGACATGTGCTGTGTGAGGCTGCTCCGGGAGATGGGACATGTGCTGTGTGAGGCTGCTCCGGGAGATGGGACATGTGCTGTGTGAGGCTGCTCCAGGAGATGGGAAATGTGTTGTGTGAGGCTGCTCCGGGAGATGGGACATGTGCTGTGTGAGGCTGCTCCAGGAGATGGGACATGTGCTGTGTGAGGGTCCTCCTGGAGATGGGACATGTGCTGTGAGGGTTCTCCGGGAGATAGGACATGTGCTGTGTGAAGGTCCTCCGGGAGATGGGGCATATGCTGTGTGAGAGTCCTCTGGGAGATGGGTCGTGTGCTGTGTGAGCCCCTCCAGGAGATGGGACATGTGCTGTGTGAGCCACTCCGGGAGATGGGACATGTGCTGTGTGAGCCCCTCCGGGAGATGGGACATGTGCTGTGTGAGGCTGCTCCGGGAGATGGGACATGTGCTGTGTGAGGCTGCTCCGGGAGATGGGACATGTGGTGTGTGACGGTCCTCCGGGAGATGGGACATGTGCTGTGTGATCCACTCCAGGAGATGGGGCATGTGCAGTGTGTGGCTCCTCTGGGGGATGGGACAGGTGCTGTGTGAGGGTCCTCCGGGAGATGGGACATATGCTGTTAGGGTCCTCCGGGAGATGGGGCATGTGCTGTATGAGGGTCCTCTGGGAGATGGGACGTGTGCTGTGTGAGCCCCTCCAGGAGATGGGACATGTGCTGTGAGCCCATCCGGGAGACGGGACATGTGCTGTGTGAGCCCCTCCCTGGAGATGGGACATGTGCTGTGTGATCCACTCCAGGAGATGGGGCACGTGCAGTGTGTGGGTCCTCTGGGGGATGGGACAGGTGCTGTGTGAGGGTCCTCCGGGTGATGGGACATGTGCTGTTACGGTCCTCCGGGAGATGGGACATATGCTGTGTGAGGGAACACCAGGAGATGGGACATGTGCTGTGTGAGCCCATCCGGGAGACGGGACATTTGCTGTGTGAGCCCCTCCTGGAGATGGGACATGTGCTGTGTGAGGCTGCTCCGGGAGATGGTGTGTGAGGCTGCTCCGGGAGATGGGACATGTGCTGTGTGAGGCTGCTCCGGGAGATGGGACATGTGCTGTGTGAGGCTGCTCCAGGAGATGGGAAATGTGCTGTGTGAGGCTGCTCTGGGAAATGGGACATGTGCTGTGTGAACCCCTCCGGGAGATTGGACATGTGCTGTGTGAGCGCCCCTCCGGGAGATGGGGCATGTGCTGTTTGAGGGTCCTCCAGGAGATGTGACATTAGCAGTGTGAGCACCCCTCCGGTAGATGGGACATGTGTAGTGTGTGGCTCCTCTGGGGGATGGGACAGGTGTTGTGTGAAGGTCCTCCGGGAGATGGGACATGTGCTGTGTGAGCCCCTCCGGGAGATGGGACATGTGCTGTGTGAGGCTGCTCCGGGAGATGGTACATGTGCTGTGTGAGGCTGCTCCGGGAGATGGGACATGTGCTGTGTGAGGCTGCTCCGGGAGATGGGACATGTGCTGTGTGAGGCTGCTCCGGGAGATGGGACGTGTGCTGTGTGATCCACTCCAGGAGATGGGGCACGTGCAGTGTGTGGGTCCTCTGGGGGATGGGACAGGTGCTGTGTGAGGGTCCTCCGGGAGATGGGACATGTGCTGTTATGGTCCTCCGGGAGATGGGACATATGCTGTGTGAGGGTACACCATGAGATGGGACATGTGCTGTGTGAGGGTCTCCGGGAGATGGGACATGTGTTGTGCGAGGGTCCTCCGGGAGATGGGACATGTGCTGTGTGAGGGTCCTCTGGGAGATGGGTCGTGTGCTGTGTGAGCCCCTCCAGGAGATGGGACATGTGCTCTGTGAGCCCCTCCGGGAGTCGGGACATGTGCTGTGTGAGCCCCTCCGGGAGATGGGACATGTGCTGTGTGAGGCTGCTCCGGGAGATGGGACATGTGGTGTGTGACGGTCCTCCGGGAGATGGGACGTGTGCTGTGTGATCCACTCCAGGAGATGGGGCATGTGCAGTGTGTGGCTCCTCTGGGGGATGGGACAGGTGCTGTGTGAGGGTCCTCCGGGAGATGGGACATGTGCTGTTAGGGTCCTCCGGGAGATGGGGCATGTGCTGTGTGAGGGTCCTCTGGGAGATGGGGCGTGTGCTGTGTGAGCCCCACCAGGAGATGGGACATGTGCTGTGTGAGCCCATCCGGGAGACGGGACATGTGCTGTGTGAGCCCCTCCCTGGAGATGGGACATGTGCTGTGTGAGGCTGCTCCGGGAGATGGTGTGTGAGGCTGCTCTGGGAGACGGGACATGTGCTGTGTGAGCCCCTCCGAGAGATGGGACATGTGCTGTGTGAGGCTGCTCCGGGGGATGGGACATGTGGTGTGTGACGGTCCTCCGGGAGATGGGACGTGTGCTGTGTGATCCACTCCAGGAGATGGGACATGTGCTCTGTGAGCCCCTCCAGGAAACGGGACATGTGCTGTGTGAGCCCCTCCGAGAGATGGGACATGTGCTGTTTGAGCCACTCCGGTAGATTGGACATGTGCTGTGTGAGGGTCCTCCGGGAGCTGGGACATGTGCTGCGTGAGGGTCCTCCGGGAGATGGGACATGTGCTGTGTTAGCCCCTCCGGGAGATGGGACATGTGCTGTGTGAGGGTACTCCGGGAGATGGGACATGTGCTGTGTGAGCCCCTCGGGGAGATGGGACATGTACTTTGTGAGCGTCCTCAGGGAGATTGGACATGTGCTGTGTGAGGGTCCTCCGGGAGATGGGACATGTGCTGTAAGGGTTCTCCGGGAGATAGGACATGTGCTGTGTGAGGGTCCTCCGGGAGATGGGGCATGTGCTGTGTGAGGGTCCTCCGGGAGATGGGACATGTGCTGTGTGAGCCCATCCGGGAGACGGGACATGTGCTGTGTGAGCCCCTCCTGGAGATGGGACATGTGCTGTGTGAGGCTGCTCCGGGAGATGGTGTGTGAGGCAGCTCCGGGAGATGGGACATGTGCTGTGTGAGGCTGCTCCGGGAGATGGGACATGTGCTGTGTGAGGCTGCTCCAGAAGATGGGAAATGTGCTTTGTGAGGCTGCTCTGGGAAATGGGACATGTGCTGTGAGAGCCCTTCCGGGAGATGGGACATGTCCTGTGAGAGCCATTGCGGGAGATGGGACATGTGCTCTGTCAGCCCCTCCGGGAAATGGGACATGTGCTGCGTCAGCCCCCCCGGGAGATGGGACATGTGCTGTGTGAGGCTGCTCCGGGAGATGGTACATGTGCTGTGTGAGGGTCCACCTGGAGATGGGACATGTGCTGTGAGGGTTCTCCGGGAGATGGGGCATGTGCTGTTTGAGGGTCCTCCAGGAGATGTGACATTAGCAGTGTGACCACCCCTCCGGTAGATGGGACATGTGTAGTGTGTGGCTCCTCTGGGGGATGGGACAGGTGTTGTGTGAAGGTCCTCCGGGAGATGGGACATGTGCTGTGTGAGCCCCTCCGGGAGATGGGACATTTGCTGTGTGAGGCTGCTCCGGGAGATGGTACATGTGCTGTGTGAGGCTGCTCCGGGAGATGGGACATGTGCTGTGTGAGGCTGCTCCGGGAGATGGGACATGTGCTGTTAGGGTCCTCCGGGAGATGGGACATATGCTGTTCGAGTCCTCTGGGAGATGGGGCACGTGCTGTGTGAGGGTCATCTGGGAGATGGGGCGTGTGCTGTGTGCGCCCCTCCAGGAGATGGGACATGTGCTGTGTGAGCCCATCCGGGAGACGGGACATGTGCTGTGTGAGCCCCTCCTGGAGATAGGACATGTGCTGTGTGAGGCTGCTTCGGGAGATGGTGTGTGAGGCTGCTTCGGGAGATGGGAAATGTGCTCTTGAGGCTGCTCTGGGAAATGGGACATGTGCTGTGTGAACCCCTCCGGGAGATTGGACATGTGCTGTGTGAGCGCCCCTCCGGGAGATGGGGCATGTGCTGTGTGAGGGTACTCCGGAAGATGGTATATGTGTTGCGTGAGGGTCCTCTGGGAGGTGGGACATGTGCTTTGTGAGCCCCTCCGGGAGATGGGACATGTGCTGTGTGAGGCTGCTCCAGGAGATGGGAAATGTGCTCTGTGAGGCTGCTCTGGGAAATGGGACATGTGCTGTGTGAACCCCTCCGGGAGATTGGACATGTGCTGTGTGAGCGCCCCTCCGGGAGATGGGGCATGTGCTGTGTGAGGGTACTCCGGAAGATGGTATATGTGTTGCGTGAGGGTCCTCTGGGAGGTGGGACATGTGCTTTGTGAGCCCCTCCGGGAGATGGGACATGTGCTGTGTGAGGGTCCTCCGGGAGATGGGACATGTGCTGTGTGAGCCCCTCGGGGAGATGGGAGCTGTGCTGTGTGAGGGTCCTCAGGGAGATTGGACATGTGCTGTGTCAGCCCCTCCGGGTGATGGAACATGTGCTGTGTGAGCCCCTCCGGGAGATGGGACATGTGCTGGGTCAGCCCCTCTGGGAGATGGGACATGTGCTGTGTGAGGTTAATCCGAGAGATGGGACATGTGCTGTGTTAGCCCCTACGGCAGATGGGACATGTGCTGTGTGAGGGTACTCCGGAAGATGGGATATGTGTTGCGTGAGGGTCCTCTGGGAGGTGGGACATGTGCTGTGTGAGCGTCCTCCGGGAGATGGGACATGTGCTGTGTAAGGGTCCTTGGGGAAATGGGACATGTGCTGTGTAAGGGTCCTCCGGAAGATGGGACATGTGCTGTGTGAGCGCCTCTGGGAGATGGGACATGTGCTGTGTGAGGGTCCTCTGGGAGAAATGACATGTGCTGTGTGAGGGTCCTCCGGGAGATGGGACATGTGCTTTGTCAGCCCCTCCGGGAGATGGGACATGTGGTGTATGAGCCCCTCTGGGAGATGGGACATGTGCTGTGTGACGGTCCACCGGGAGATGGAACTTGTGCTGTGTGAGCCCCTCCGGGAGATGGGAAATGTGCTGTGTGAGCCCCTCCGGGAGATGGGACATGTGCTGTGTCAGCCCCTCCAGGAGATGGAACATGTGCTGTGTGAGGGTACTCAGGGAGATGGGACATGTGCTGTTAGGGTCCTCCGGGAGATGGGACATATGCTGTTCGAGTCCTCTGGGAGATGGGACATGTGCTGTGTGAGGGTCCTCTGGGAGATGGGACATGTGCTTTGTCAGCCCCTCCGGGAGATGGGACATGTGGTGTGTGAGCCCCTCTGGGAGATGGGACGTGTGCTGTGTGACGGTCCACCGGGAGATGGAACATGTGCTGTGTGAGCCCCTCCGGGAGATGGGAAATGTGCTGTGTGAGCCCCTCCGGGAGATGGGACATGTGCTGTGTGAGGGTACTCAGGGAGATGGGACATGTGCTGTTAGGGTCCTCCGGGAGATGGGACATATGCTGTGTGAGGGTACTCCAGGAGATGGGCATGTGCAGTGTGAGGGTACTCTGGGGGATGGGACATGTGCTGTGTGAGGGTCCTCAGGGAGTTGGGACATATGCAGTGCGAGCCCCTCCGGGAGATGGGACATGTGCTGTGTGAGCGACCCTCAAGATGGGACATGTGCTGTGTGAGAGTCCTTCGGGAGATGGGACATGTGCTGTTTGAGCCACTCCGGGAGATGGAACATGTGCTATGTGAGGTTCCTCCGGGAGATGGAACATGTGTTGTGCGAGGGTCCTCCGGGAGATGGGACATGTGCTGTGTCAGTCCCTCCAGGAGATGGGACATGTGCTATGTGAGGTTCCTCCGGGAGATGGAACATGTGTTGTGCGAGGGTCCTCCGGGAGATGGGACATGTGCTGTGTCAGTCCCTCCAGGAGATGGGACATGTGCTGTGAGAGCCCTTCCGGGAGATGGGACATGTCCTGTGAGAGCCATTCCGGGAGATGGGACATGTGCTGCGTCAGCCCCCCCGGGAGATGGGACATGTGTTGTGCGAGGGTCCTCCGGGAGATGGGACATGTGTTGTGCGAAGGTCCTCCTGGAGATGGGACATGTGCTGTGAGGGTCCTCCGGGAGATGGGGCATGTGCTGTGTGAGGGTCCTCTGGGAGATGGGGCGTGTGCTGTGTGAGCCCCTCCAGGAGATGGGACATGTGCTGTGTGAGCCCCTCCGGGCGACGGGACATGTGCTGTGTGAGCCCCTCCGGGAGATGGAACATGTGCTGTGTGAGGCTGCTCCGGGAGATGGTACATGTGCTGTGTGAGGCTGCTCCGGGAGATGGGACATGTGCTGTGTGAGGCTGCTCCGGGAGATGGGACGTGTGCTGTGCGATCCACTCCAGGAGATGGGGCACGTGTAGTGTGTGGGTCCTCTGGGGGATGGGACAGGTGCTGTGTGAAGGTCCTCCGGGAGATGGGACATGTGCTGTTAGGGTCCTCCGGGAGATGGGACATATGCTGTGTGAGGGTACACCAGGAGATGGGACATGTGCTGTGTGAGGGTCCTCCGGGAGATGGGACATGTGTTGTGTGAGGCTGCTCCGGGAGATGGGACATGTGGTGTGTGACGGTCCTCCGGGAGATGGGACGTGTGCTGTGTGATCCACTCCAGGAGATGGGGCATGTGCACTGTGTGGCTCCTCCGGGAGATGGGACATGTGTTGTGCGAGGGTCCTCCGGCAGATGGGACATGTGCTGTGTGAGGGTACTCCGGAAGATGGGATATGTGTTGCGTGAGGGTCCTCTGGGAGGTGGGACATGTGCTGTGTGAGCGTCCTCCGGGAGATGGGACATGTGCTGTGTAAGGGTCCTTGGGGAAATGGGACATGTGCTGTGTAAGGGTCCTCCGGAAGATGGGACATGTGCTGTGTGAGCGCCTCTGGGAGATGGGACATGTGCTGTGTGAGGGTCCTCTGGGAGAAATGACATGTGCTGTGTGAGGGTCCTCCGGGAGATGGGACATGTGCTTTGTCAGCCCCTCCGGGAGATGGGACATGTGGTGTATGAGCCCCTCTGGGAGATGGGACATGTGCTGTGTGACGGTCCACCGGGAGATGGAACTTGTGCTGTGTGAGCCCCTCCGGGAGATGGGAAATGTGCTGTGTGAGCCCCTCCGGGAGATGGGACATGTGCTGTGTCAGCCCCTCCAGGAGATGGAACATGTGCTGTGTGAGGGTACTCAGGGAGATGGGACATGTGCTGTTAGGGTCCTCCGGGAGATGGGACATATGCTGTTCGAGTCCTCTGGGAGATGGGACATGTGCTGTGTGAGGGTCCTCTGGGAGATGGGACATGTGCTTTGTCAGCCCCTCCGGGAGATGGGACATGTGGTGTGTGAGCCCCTCTGGGAGATGGGACGTGTGCTGTGTGACGGTCCACCGGGAGATGGAACATGTGCTGTGTGAGCCCCTCCGGGAGATGGGAAATGTGCTGTGTGAGCCCCTCCGGGAGATGGGACATGTGCTGTGTGAGGGTACTCAGGGAGATGGGACATGTGCTGTTAGGGTCCTCCGGGAGATGGGACATATGCTGTGTGAGGGTACTCCAGGAGATGGGCATGTGCAGTGTGAGGGTACTCTGGGGGATGGGACATGTGCTGTGTGAGGGTCCTCAGGGAGTTGGGACATATGCAGTGCGAGCCCCTCCGGGAGATGGGACATGTGCTGTGTGAGCGACCCTCAAGATGGGACATGTGCTGTGTGAGAGTCCTTCGGGAGATGGGACATGTGCTGTTTGAGCCACTCCGGGAGATGGAACATGTGCTATGTGAGGTTCCTCCGGGAGATAGGACATGTGCTGTGTGAGGGTCCTCCGGGAGATGGGGCATGTGCTGTGTGAGGGTCCTCCGGGAGATGGGACATGTGCTGTGTGAGCCCATCCGGGAGACGGGACATGTGCTGTGTGAGCCCCTCCTGGAGATGGGACATGTGCTGTGTGAGGCAGCTCCGGGAGATGGGACATGTGCTGTGTGAGGCTGCTCCGGGAGATGGGACATGTGCTGTGTGAGGCTGCTCCAGGAGATGGGACATGTGCTGTGTGAGGCTGCTCTGGGAAATGGGACATGTGCTGTGTGAGGCTGCTCCGGGAGATGGGACATGTGCTGTGTGAGGCTGCTCCGGGAGATGGGACATGTGCTGTGTGAGGCTGCTCCGGGAGATGGGACGTGTGCTGGGTGATCCACTCCAGGAGATGGGGCACGTGCAGTGTGTGGGTCCTCTGGGGGATGGGACAGGTGCTGTGTGAGGGTCCTCCGTGAGATGGGACATGTGCTGTTATGGTCCTCCGGGAGATGGGACATATGCTGTGTGAGGGTACACGAGGAGATGGGACATGTGCTGTGTGAGGGTCCTCCGGGAGATGGGACATGTGTTGTGCGAGGGTCCTCCGGGAGATGGGACATGTGTTGTGCGAGGGTCCTCCGGGAGATGGGACATGTGCTGTGTGAGGGTCCTCTGGAAGATGGGTCGTGTGCTGTGTGAGCCCCTCCAGGAGATGGGACATATGCTCTGTGAGCCCCTCCGGGAGTCGCGACATGTGCTGTGTGAGCCACTCCGGGAGATGGGACATGTGCTGTGTGAGGCTGCTCCGGGAGATGGGACATGTGGTGTGTGACGGTCCTCCGGGAGATGGGACGTGTGCTGTGTGATCCACTCCAGGAGATGGGGCATGTGCAGTGTGTGGCTCCTCTGGGGGATGGGACAGGTGCTGTGTGAGGGTCCTCCGGGAGATGGGACATGTGCTGTTAGGGTCCTCCGGGAGATGGGGCGTGTGCTGTGTGAGCCCCACCAGGAGATGGGACATGTGCTGTGTGAGCCCATCCGGGAGACGGGACATGTGCTGTGTGAGCCCCTCCCTGGAGATGGGACATGTGCTGTGTGAGGCTGCTCCGGGAGATGGTGTGTGAGGCTGCTCTGGGAGACGGGACATGTGCTGTGTGAGCCCCTCCGAGAGATGGGACATGTGCTGTGTGAGGCTGCTCCGGGGGATGGGACATGTGGTGTGTGACGGTCCTCCGGGAGATGGGACGTGTGCTGTGTGATCCACTCCAGGAGATGGGACATGTGCTCTGTGAGCCCCTCCAGGAAACGGGACATGTGCTGTGTGAGCCCCTCCGAGAGATGGGACATGTGCTGTTTGAGCCACTCCGGTAGATTGGACATGTGCTGTGTGAGGGTCCTCCGGGAGCTGGGACATGTGCTGCGTGAGGGTCCTCCGGGAGATGGGACATGTGCTGTGTTAGCCCCTCCGGGAGATGGGACATGTGCTGTGTTAGCCCCTCCGGGAGATGGGACATGTGCTGTGTGAGGGTACTCCGGGAGATGGGACATGTGCTGTGTGAGCCCCTCGGGGAGATGGGACATGTACTTTGTGAGCGTCCTCAGGGAGATTGGACATGTGCTGTGTGAGGGTCCTCCGGGAGATGGGACATGTGCTGTGAGGGTTCTCCGGGAGATAGGACATGTGCTGTGTGAGGGTCCTCCGGGAGATGGGGCATGTGCTGTGTGAGGGTCCTCCGGGAGATGGGACATGTGCTGTGTGAGCCCATCCGGGAGACGGGACATGTGCTATGTGAGCCCCTCCTGGAGATGGGACATGTGCTGTGTGAGGCTGCTCCGGGAGATGGTGTGTGAGGCAGCTCCGGGAGATGGGACATGTGCTGTGTGAGGCTG
The DNA here is from genome assembly GCF_044704955.1 of Pristiophorus japonicus. Classification (NCBI taxonomy): domain Eukaryota; kingdom Metazoa; phylum Chordata; class Chondrichthyes; family Pristiophoridae; genus Pristiophorus; species Pristiophorus japonicus. The sequence goes on along the minus strand of NW_027254569.1, from coordinate 95,614 downwards.
CTCCGGGAGATGGGACATGTGCTGTGTGAGGCTGCTCCAGGAGATGGGAAATGTGCTGTGTGAGGCTGCTCTGGGAAATGGGACATGTGCTGTGAGAGCCCTTCCGGGAGATGGGACATGTCCTGTGAGAGCCATTGCGGGAGATGGGACATGTGCTCTGTCAGCCCCTCCGGGAAATGGGACATGTGCTGCGTCAGCCCCCCCGGGAGATGGGACATGTGCTGTGTGAGGCTGCTCCGGGAGATGGTACATGTGCTGTGTGAGGGTCCTCCTGGAGATGGGACATGTGCTGTGAGGGTTCTCCAGGAGATGGGGCATGTGCTGTTTGAGGGTCCTCCAGGAGATGTGACATTAGCAGTGTGACCACCCCTCCGGTAGATGGGACATGTGTAGTGTGTGGCTCCTCTGGGGGATGGGACAGGTGTTGTGTGAAGGTCCTCCGGGAGATGGGACATGTGCTGTGTGAGCCCCTCCGGGAGATGGGACATGTGCTGTGTGAGGCTGCTCCGGGAGATGGTACATGTGCTGTGTGAGGCTGCTCCGGGAGATGGGACATGTGCTGTGTGAGGCTGCTCCGGGAGATGGGACGTGTGCTGTGTGATCCACTCCAGGAGATGGGGTACGTGCAGTGTGTGGGTCCTCTGGGGGATGGGACAGGTGCTGTGTGAGGGTCCTCCGGGAGATGGGACATGTGCTGTGTGAGGCTGCTCCGGGAGATGGGACATGTGCTGTGTGAGGCTGCTCCAGGAGATGGGAAATGTGCTGTGTGAGGCTGCTCTGGGAAATGGGACATGTGCTGTGTGAACCCCTCCGGGAGATTGGACATGTGCTGTGTGAGCGGCCCTCCGGGAGATGGGGCATGTGCTGTTTGAGGGTCCTCCAGGAGATGTGACATTAGCAGTGTGAGCACCCCTCCGGTAGATGGGACATGTGTGGTGTGTGGCTCCTCTGGGGGATGGGACAGGTGTTGTGTGAGGCTGCTCCGGGAGATGGGACATGTGCTGTGTGAGGCTGCTCCAGGAGATGGGACATGTGCTGTGTGAGGGTCCTCCTGGAGATGGGACATGTGCTGTGAGGGTTCTCCGGGAGATAGGACATGTGCTGTGTGAAGGTCCTCCGGGAGATGGGGCATATGCTGTGTGAGAGTCCTCTGGGAGATGGGTCGTGTGCTGTGTGAGCCCCTCCAGGAGATGGGACATGTGCTGTGTGAGCCACTCCGGGAGATGGGACATGTGCTGTGTGAGCCCCTCCGGGAGATGGGACATGTGCTGTGTGAGGCTGCTCCGGGAGATGGGACATGTGCTGTGTGAGGCTGCTCCGGGAGATGGGACATGTGGTGTGTGACGGTCCTCCGGGAGATGGGACATGTGCTGTGTGATCCACTCCAGGAGATGGGGCATGTGCAGTGTGTGGCTCCTCTGGGGGATGGGACAGGTGCTGTGTGAGGGTCCTCCGGGAGATGGGACATATGCTGTTAGGGTCCTCCGGGAGATGGGGCATGTGCTGTATGAGGGTCCTCTGGGAGATGGGACGTGTGCTGTGTGAGCCCCTCCAGGAGATGGGACATGTGCTGTGAGCCCATCCGGGAGACGGGACATGTGCTGTGTGAGCCCCTCCCTGGAGATGGGACATGTGCTGTGTGATCCACTCCAGGAGATGGGGCACGTGCAGTGTGTGGGTCCTCTGGGGGATGGGACAGGTGCTGTGTGAGGGTCCTCCGGGTGATGGGACATGTGCTGTTACGGTCCTCCGGGAGATGGGACATATGCTGTGTGAGGGAACACCAGGAGATGGGACATGTGCTGTGTGAGCCCATCCGGGAGACGGGACATTTGCTGTGTGAGCCCCTCCTGGAGATGGGACATGTGCTGTGTGAGGCTGCTCCGGGAGATGGTGTGTGAGGCTGCTCCGGGAGATGGGACATGTGCTGTGTGAGGCTGCTCCGGGAGATGGGACATGTGCTGTGTGAGGCTGCTCCAGGAGATGGGAAATGTGCTGTGTGAGGCTGCTCTGGGAAATGGGACATGTGCTGTGTGAACCCCTCCGGGAGATTGGACATGTGCTGTGTGAGCGCCCCTCCGGGAGATGGGGCATGTGCTGTTTGAGGGTCCTCCAGGAGATGTGACATTAGCAGTGTGAGCACCCCTCCGGTAGATGGGACATGTGTAGTGTGTGGCTCCTCTGGGGGATGGGACAGGTGTTGTGTGAAGGTCCTCCGGGAGATGGGACATGTGCTGTGTGAGCCCCTCCGGGAGATGGGACATGTGCTGTGTGAGGCTGCTCCGGGAGATGGTACATGTGCTGTGTGAGGCTGCTCCGGGAGATGGGACATGTGCTGTGTGAGGCTGCTCCGGGAGATGGGACATGTGCTGTGTGAGGCTGCTCCGGGAGATGGGACGTGTGCTGTGTGATCCACTCCAGGAGATGGGGCACGTGCAGTGTGTGGGTCCTCTGGGGGATGGGACAGGTGCTGTGTGAGGGTCCTCCGGGAGATGGGACATGTGCTGTTATGGTCCTCCGGGAGATGGGACATATGCTGTGTGAGGGTACACCATGAGATGGGACATGTGCTGTGTGAGGGTCTCCGGGAGATGGGACATGTGTTGTGCGAGGGTCCTCCGGGAGATGGGACATGTGCTGTGTGAGGGTCCTCTGGGAGATGGGTCGTGTGCTGTGTGAGCCCCTCCAGGAGATGGGACATGTGCTCTGTGAGCCCCTCCGGGAGTCGGGACATGTGCTGTGTGAGCCCCTCCGGGAGATGGGACATGTGCTGTGTGAGGCTGCTCCGGGAGATGGGACATGTGGTGTGTGACGGTCCTCCGGGAGATGGGACGTGTGCTGTGTGATCCACTCCAGGAGATGGGGCATGTGCAGTGTGTGGCTCCTCTGGGGGATGGGACAGGTGCTGTGTGAGGGTCCTCCGGGAGATGGGACATGTGCTGTTAGGGTCCTCCGGGAGATGGGGCATGTGCTGTGTGAGGGTCCTCTGGGAGATGGGGCGTGTGCTGTGTGAGCCCCACCAGGAGATGGGACATGTGCTGTGTGAGCCCATCCGGGAGACGGGACATGTGCTGTGTGAGCCCCTCCCTGGAGATGGGACATGTGCTGTGTGAGGCTGCTCCGGGAGATGGTGTGTGAGGCTGCTCTGGGAGACGGGACATGTGCTGTGTGAGCCCCTCCGAGAGATGGGACATGTGCTGTGTGAGGCTGCTCCGGGGGATGGGACATGTGGTGTGTGACGGTCCTCCGGGAGATGGGACGTGTGCTGTGTGATCCACTCCAGGAGATGGGACATGTGCTCTGTGAGCCCCTCCAGGAAACGGGACATGTGCTGTGTGAGCCCCTCCGAGAGATGGGACATGTGCTGTTTGAGCCACTCCGGTAGATTGGACATGTGCTGTGTGAGGGTCCTCCGGGAGCTGGGACATGTGCTGCGTGAGGGTCCTCCGGGAGATGGGACATGTGCTGTGTTAGCCCCTCCGGGAGATGGGACATGTGCTGTGTGAGGGTACTCCGGGAGATGGGACATGTGCTGTGTGAGCCCCTCGGGGAGATGGGACATGTACTTTGTGAGCGTCCTCAGGGAGATTGGACATGTGCTGTGTGAGGGTCCTCCGGGAGATGGGACATGTGCTGTAAGGGTTCTCCGGGAGATAGGACATGTGCTGTGTGAGGGTCCTCCGGGAGATGGGGCATGTGCTGTGTGAGGGTCCTCCGGGAGATGGGACATGTGCTGTGTGAGCCCATCCGGGAGACGGGACATGTGCTGTGTGAGCCCCTCCTGGAGATGGGACATGTGCTGTGTGAGGCTGCTCCGGGAGATGGTGTGTGAGGCAGCTCCGGGAGATGGGACATGTGCTGTGTGAGGCTGCTCCGGGAGATGGGACATGTGCTGTGTGAGGCTGCTCCAGAAGATGGGAAATGTGCTTTGTGAGGCTGCTCTGGGAAATGGGACATGTGCTGTGAGAGCCCTTCCGGGAGATGGGACATGTCCTGTGAGAGCCATTGCGGGAGATGGGACATGTGCTCTGTCAGCCCCTCCGGGAAATGGGACATGTGCTGCGTCAGCCCCCCCGGGAGATGGGACATGTGCTGTGTGAGGCTGCTCCGGGAGATGGTACATGTGCTGTGTGAGGGTCCACCTGGAGATGGGACATGTGCTGTGAGGGTTCTCCGGGAGATGGGGCATGTGCTGTTTGAGGGTCCTCCAGGAGATGTGACATTAGCAGTGTGACCACCCCTCCGGTAGATGGGACATGTGTAGTGTGTGGCTCCTCTGGGGGATGGGACAGGTGTTGTGTGAAGGTCCTCCGGGAGATGGGACATGTGCTGTGTGAGCCCCTCCGGGAGATGGGACATTTGCTGTGTGAGGCTGCTCCGGGAGATGGTACATGTGCTGTGTGAGGCTGCTCCGGGAGATGGGACATGTGCTGTGTGAGGCTGCTCCGGGAGATGGGACATGTGCTGTTAGGGTCCTCCGGGAGATGGGACATATGCTGTTCGAGTCCTCTGGGAGATGGGGCACGTGCTGTGTGAGGGTCATCTGGGAGATGGGGCGTGTGCTGTGTGCGCCCCTCCAGGAGATGGGACATGTGCTGTGTGAGCCCATCCGGGAGACGGGACATGTGCTGTGTGAGCCCCTCCTGGAGATAGGACATGTGCTGTGTGAGGCTGCTTCGGGAGATGGTGTGTGAGGCTGCTTCGGGAGATGGGAAATGTGCTCTTGAGGCTGCTCTGGGAAATGGGACATGTGCTGTGTGAACCCCTCCGGGAGATTGGACATGTGCTGTGTGAGCGCCCCTCCGGGAGATGGGGCATGTGCTGTGTGAGGGTACTCCGGAAGATGGTATATGTGTTGCGTGAGGGTCCTCTGGGAGGTGGGACATGTGCTTTGTGAGCCCCTCCGGGAGATGGGACATGTGCTGTGTGAGGCTGCTCCAGGAGATGGGAAATGTGCTCTGTGAGGCTGCTCTGGGAAATGGGACATGTGCTGTGTGAACCCCTCCGGGAGATTGGACATGTGCTGTGTGAGCGCCCCTCCGGGAGATGGGGCATGTGCTGTGTGAGGGTACTCCGGAAGATGGTATATGTGTTGCGTGAGGGTCCTCTGGGAGGTGGGACATGTGCTTTGTGAGCCCCTCCGGGAGATGGGACATGTGCTGTGTGAGGGTCCTCCGGGAGATGGGACATGTGCTGTGTGAGCCCCTCGGGGAGATGGGAGCTGTGCTGTGTGAGGGTCCTCAGGGAGATTGGACATGTGCTGTGTCAGCCCCTCCGGGTGATGGAACATGTGCTGTGTGAGCCCCTCCGGGAGATGGGACATGTGCTGGGTCAGCCCCTCTGGGAGATGGGACATGTGCTGTGTGAGGTTAATCCGAGAGATGGGACATGTGCTGTGTTAGCCCCTACGGCAGATGGGACATGTGCTGTGTGAGGGTACTCCGGAAGATGGGATATGTGTTGCGTGAGGGTCCTCTGGGAGGTGGGACATGTGCTGTGTGAGCGTCCTCCGGGAGATGGGACATGTGCTGTGTAAGGGTCCTTGGGGAAATGGGACATGTGCTGTGTAAGGGTCCTCCGGAAGATGGGACATGTGCTGTGTGAGCGCCTCTGGGAGATGGGACATGTGCTGTGTGAGGGTCCTCTGGGAGAAATGACATGTGCTGTGTGAGGGTCCTCCGGGAGATGGGACATGTGCTTTGTCAGCCCCTCCGGGAGATGGGACATGTGGTGTATGAGCCCCTCTGGGAGATGGGACATGTGCTGTGTGACGGTCCACCGGGAGATGGAACTTGTGCTGTGTGAGCCCCTCCGGGAGATGGGAAATGTGCTGTGTGAGCCCCTCCGGGAGATGGGACATGTGCTGTGTCAGCCCCTCCAGGAGATGGAACATGTGCTGTGTGAGGGTACTCAGGGAGATGGGACATGTGCTGTTAGGGTCCTCCGGGAGATGGGACATATGCTGTTCGAGTCCTCTGGGAGATGGGACATGTGCTGTGTGAGGGTCCTCTGGGAGATGGGACATGTGCTTTGTCAGCCCCTCCGGGAGATGGGACATGTGGTGTATGAGCCCCTCTGGGAGATGGGACATGTGCTGTGTGACGGTCCACCGGGAGATGGAACATGTGCTGTGTGAGCCCCTCCGGGAGATGGGAAATGTGCTGTGTGAGCCCCTCCGGGAGATGGGACATGTGCTGTGTGAGGGTACTCAGGGAGATGGGACATGTGCTGTTAGGGTCCTCCGGGAGATGGGACATATGCTGTGTGAGGGTACTCCAGGAGATGGGCATGTGCAGTGTGAGGGTACTCTGGGGGATGGGACATGTGCTGTGTGAGGGTCCTCAGGGAGTTGGGACATATGCAGTGCGAGCCCCTCCGGGAGATGGGACATGTGCTGTGTGAGCGACCCTCAAGATGGGACATGTGCTGTGTGAGAGTCCTTCGGGAGATGGGACATGTGCTGTTTGAGCCACTCCGGGAGATGGAACATGTGCTATGTGAGGTTCCTCCGGGAGATGGAACATGTGTTGTGCGAGGGTCCTCCGGGAGATGGGACATGTGCTGTGTCAGTCCCTCCAGGAGATGGGACATGTGCTATGTGAGGTTCCTCCGGGAGATGGAACATGTGTTGTGCGAGGGTCCTCCGGGAGATGGGACATGTGCTGTGTCAGTCCCTCCAGGAGATGGGACATGTGCTGTGAGAGCCCTTCCGGGAGATGGGACATGTCCTGTGAGAGCCATTCCGGGAGATGGGACATGTGCTGCGTCAGCCCCCCCGGGAGATGGGACATGTGTTGTGCGAGGGTCCTCCGGGAGATGGGACATGTGTTGTGCGAAGGTCCTCCTGGAGATGGGACATGTGCTGTGAGGGTCCTCCGGGAGATGGGGCATGTGCTGTGTGAGGGTCCTCTGGGAGATGGGGCGTGTGCTGTGTGAGCCCCTCCAGGAGATGGGACATGTGCTGTGTGAGCCCCTCCGGGCGACGGGACATGTGCTGTGTGAGCCCCTCCGGGAGATGGAACATGTGCTGTGTGAGGCTGCTCCGGGAGATGGTACATGTGCTGTGTGAGGCTGCTCCGGGAGATGGGACATGTGCTGTGTGAGGCTGCTCCGGGAGATGGGACGTGTGCTGTGCGATCCACTCCAGGAGATGGGGCACGTGTAGTGTGTGGGTCCTCTGGGGGATGGGACAGGTGCTGTGTGAGGGTCCTCCGGGAGATGGGACATGTGCTGTTAGGGTCCTCCGGGAGATGGGACATATGCTGTGTGAGGGTACACCAGGAGATGGGACATGTGCTGTGTGAGGGTCCTCCGGGAGATGGGACATGTGTTGTGTGAGGCTGCTCCGGGAGATGGGACATGTGGTGTGTGACGGTCCTCCGGGAGATGGGACGTGTGCTGTGTGATCCACTCCAGGAGATGGGGCATGTGCACTGTGTGGCTCCTCCGGGAGATGGGACATGTGTTGTGCGAGGGTCCTCCGGCAGATGGGACATGTGCTGTGTGAGGGTACTCCGGAAGATGGGATATGTGTTGCGTGAGGGTCCTCTGGGAGGTGGGACATGTGCTGTGTGAGCGTCCTCCGGGAGATGGGACATGTGCTGTGTAAGGGTCCTTGGGGAAATGGGACATGTGCTGTGTAAGGGTCCTCCGGAAGATGGGACATGTGCTGTGTGAGCGCCTCTGGGAGATGGGACATGTGCTGTGTGAGGGTCCTCTGGGAGAAATGACATGTGCTGTGTGAGGGTCCTCCGGGAGATGGGACATGTGCTTTGTCAGCCCCTCCGGGAGATGGGACATGTGGTGTATGAGCCCCTCTGGGAGATGGGACATGTGCTGTGTGACGGTCCACCGGGAGATGGAACTTGTGCTGTGTGAGCCCCTCCGGGAGATGGGACATGTGCTGTGTCAGCCCCTCCAGGAGATGGAACATGTGCTGTGTGAGGGTACTCAGGGAGATGGGACATGTGCTGTTAGGGTCCTCCGGGAGATGGGACATATGCTGTTCGAGTCCTCTGGGAGATGGGACATGTGCTGTGTGAGGGTCCTCTGGGAGATGGGACATGTGCTTTGTCAGCCCCTCCGGGAGATGGGACATGTGGTGTGTGAGCCCCTCTGGGAGATGGGACGTGTGCTGTGTGACGGTCCACCGGGAGATGGAACATGTGCTGTGTGAGCCCCTCCGGGAGATGGGAAATGTGCTGTGTGAGCCCCTCCGGGAGATGGGACATGTGCTGTGTGAGGGTACTCAGGGAGATGGGACATGTGCTGTTAGGGTCCTCCGGGAGATGGGACATATGCTGTGTGAGGGTACTCCAGGAGATGGGCATGTGCAGTGTGAGGGTACTCTGGGGGATGGGACATGTGCTGTGTGAGGGTCCTCAGGGAGTTGGGACATATGCAGTGCGAGCCCCTCCGGGAGATGGGACATGTGCTGTGTGAGCGACCCTCAAGATGGGACATGTGCTGTGTGAGAGTCCTTCGGGAGATGGGACATGTGCTGTTTGAGCCACTCCGGGAGATGGAACATGTGCTATGTGAGGTTCCTCCGGGAGATGGAACATGTGTTGTGCGAGGGTCCTCCGGGAGATGGGACATGTGCTGTGTCAGTCCCTCCAGGAGATGGGACATGTGCTATGTGAGGTTCCTCCGGGAGATGGAACATGTGTTGTGCGAGGGTCCTCCGGGAGATGGGACATGTGCTGTGTCAGTCCCTCCAGGAGATGGGACATGTGCTGTGAGAGCCCTTCCGGGAGATGGGACATGTCCTGTGAGAGCCATTCCGGGAGATGGGACATGTGCTGCGTCAGCCCCCCCGAGAGATGGGACATGTGTTGTGCGAGGGTCCTCCGGGAGATGGGGCATGTGCTGTGTGAGGGTCCTCTGGGAGATGGGTCGTGTGCTGTGTGAGCCCCTCCAGGAGATGGGACATGTGCTGTGTGAGCCCCTCCGGGCGACGGGACATGTGCTGTGTGAGCCCCTCCGGGAGATGGGACATGTGCTGTGTGAGGCTGCTCCGGGAGATGGTACATGTGCTGTGTGAGGCTGCTCCGGGAGATGGGACATGTGCTGTGTGAGGCAGCTCCGGGAGATGAGACGTGTGCTGTATGACCCACTCCAGGAGATGGGGCACGTGCAGTGTGTGGGTCCTCTGGGGGATGGGACAGGTGCTGTGTGAGGGTCCTCCGGGAGATGGGACATGTGCTGTTAGGGTCCTCCGGGAGATGGGACATATGCTGTGTGAGGGTACACCAGGAGATGGGACATGTGCTGTGTGAGGGTCCTACAGGAGATGGGACATGTGTTGTGCGAGGGTCCTCCGGGAGATGGGACATGTGCTGTGTGAGGGTCCTCTGGGAGATGAGACATGTGCTCTGTGAGCCCCTCCGGGAGATGGGACATGTGCTGTGTGAGGCTGCTCCGGGAGATGGGACATGTGGTGTGTGACGGTCCTGCGGGAGATGGGACGTGTGCTGTGTGATCCACTCCAGGAGATGGGGCACGTGCAGTGTGTGGCTCCTCTGGGGGATGGGACAGGTGCTGTGTGAGGGTCCTCCGGGAGATGGGACATGTGCTGTTAGGGTCCTCCAGGAGATGGGGCATGTGCTGTGTGAGGGTCATCTGGGAGATGGGGCGTGTGCTGTGTGAGCCCCTCCAGGAGATGGGACATGTGCTGTGTGAGCCCATCCGGGAGACGGGACATGTGCTGTGTGAGCCCCTCCTGGAGATAGGACATGTGCTGTGTGAGGCTGCTTCGGGAGATGGTGTGTGAGGCTGCTTCGGGAGATGGGACATGTGCTGTGTGAGGGTCCTCTGGGAGATGGGACATGTGCTGTGTGAGCGCCCCTCCGGGAGATGGGGCATGTGCTTTGTGAGGGTACTCCGGAAGATGGTATATGTGTTGCGTGAGGGTCCTCTGGGAGGTGGGACATGTGCTTTGTGAGCCCCTCCGGGAGATGGGACATGTGCTGTGTGAGGGTCCTCCGGGAGATGGGACATGTGCTGTGAGGGTCCTCCGGGAGATGGGGCATGTGCTGTGTGAGGGTCCTCTGGGAGATGGGGCGTGTGCTGTGTGAGCCCCTCCAGGAGATGGGACATGTGCTGTGTGAGCCCCTCCGGGCGACGGGACATGTGCTGTGTGAGCCCCTCCGGGAGATGGAACATGTGCTGTGTGAGGCTGCTCCGGGAGATGGTACATGTGCTGTGTGAGGCTGCTCCGGGAGATGGGACATGTGCTGTGTGAGGCTGCTCCGGGAGATGGTGTGTGAGGCTGCTCCGGGAGATGGGACATGTGCTGTGTGAGGCTGCTCCGGGAGATGGGACATGTGCTGTGTGAGGCTGCTCCGGGAGATGGGACATGTGCTGTGTGAGGCTGCTCCAGGAGATGGGAAATGTGCTGTGTGAGGCTGCTCTGGGAAATGGGACATGTGCTGTGTGAACCCCTCCGGGAGATTGGACATGTGCTGTGTGAGCGCCCTTCCGGGAGATGGGGCATGTGCTGTTTGAGGGTCCTCCAGGAGATGTGACATTAGCAGTGTGAGCACCCCTCCGGTAGATGGGACATGTGTAGTGTGTGGCTCCTCTGGGGGATGGGACAGGTGTTGTGTGAAGGTCCTCCGGGAGATGGGACATGTGCTGTGTGAGCCCCTCCGGGAGATGGGACATGTGCTATGTGAGGCTGCTCCGGGAGATGGTACATGTGCTGTGTGAGGCTGCTCCGGGAGATGGGACATGTGCTGTGTGATCCACTCCAGGAGATGGGGCACGTGCAGTGTGTGGGTCCTCTGGGGGATGGGACAGGTGCTGTGTGAGGGTCCTCCGGGAGATGGGACATGTACTGTTATGGTCCTCCGGGAGATGGGACATATGCTGTGTGAGGGTACACCAGGAGATGGGACATGTGCTGTGTGAGGGTCCTCCGGGAGATGGGACATGTGTTGTGCGAGGGTCCTCCGGGAGATGGGACATGTGCTGTGTGAGGGTCCTCTGGGAGATGGGTCGTGTGCTGTGTGAGCCCCTCCAGGAGATGGGACATGTGCTCTGTGAGCCCCTCCGGGAGTCGGGACATGTGCTGTGTGAGCCCCTCCGGGAGATGGGACATGTGCTGTGTGAGGCTGCTCCGGGAGATGGGACATGTGGTGTGTGACGGTCCTCCGGGAGATGGGACGTGTGCTGTGTGATCCACTCCAGGAGATGGGGCATGTGCAGTGTGTGGCTCCTCTGGGGGATGGGACAGGTGCTGTGTGAGGGTCCTCCGGGAGATGGGACATGTGCTGTTAGGGTCCTCCGGGAGATGGGGCATGTGCTGTGTGAGGGTCCTCTGGGAGATGGGGCGTGTGCTGTGTGAGCCCCACCAGGAGATGGGACATGTGCTGTGTGAGCCCATCCGGGAGACGGGACATGTGCTGTGTGAGCCCCTCCCTGGAGATGGGACATGTGCTGTGTGAGGCTGCTCCGGGAGATGGTGTGTGAGGCTGCTCTGGGAGACGGGACATGTGCTGTGTGAGCCCCTCCGAGAGATGGGACATGTGCTGTGTGAGGCTGCTCCGGGGGATGGGACATGTGGTGTGTGACGGTCCTCCAGGAGATGGGACGTGTGCAGTGTGATCCACTCCAGGAGATGGGACATGTGCTCTGTGAGCCCCTCCAGGAAACGGGACATGTGCTGTGTGAGCCCCTCCGAGAGATGGGACATGTGCTGTTTGAGCCACTCCGGTAGATTGGACATGTGCTGTGTGAGGGTCCTCCGGGAGCTGGGACATGTGCTGCGTGAGGGTCCTCCGGGAGATGGGACATGTGCTGTGTTACCCCCTACGGGAGATGGGACATGTGCTGTGTGAGGGTACTCCGGAAGATGGGATATGTGTTGCGTGAGGGTCCTCTGGGAGGTGGGACATGTACTTTGTGAGCCCCTCCGGGAGATGGGACATGTGCTGTGTGAGGGTACTCCGGGAGATGGGACATGTGCTGTGTGAGCCCCTCGGGGAGATGGGAGCTGTGCTGTGTGAGGGTCCTCAGGGAGATTGGACATGTGCTGTGTGAGGCTGCTCCGGGAGATGGGACATGTGCTGTGTGAGGCTGCTCCAGGAGATGGGACATGTGCTGTGTGAGGGTCCTCCTGGAGATGGGACATGTGCTGTGAGGGTTCTCCGGGAGATAGGACATGTGCTGTGTGAGGGTCCTCTGGGAGATGGGTCGTGTGCTGTGTGAGCCCCTCCAGGAGATGGGACATGTGCTGTGTGAGCCCCTCCGGGCGACGGGACATGTGCTGTGTGAGCCCCTCCGGGAGATGGGACATGTGCTGTGTGAGGCTGCTCCGGGAGATGGCACATGTGCTGTGTGAGGCTGCTCCGGGAGATGGGACATGTGCTGTGTGAGCCCCTCCGGGAGATGGGACGTGTGCTGTGTGATCCACTCCAGGAGATGGGGCACGTGCAGTGTGTGGGTCCTCTGGGGGATGGGACAGGTGCTGTGTGAGGGTCCTCCGGGAGATGGGACATGTGCTGTGTGAGCCCCTCCGGGCGACGGGACATGTGCTTTGTGAGGCTGCTCCGGGAGATGGGACATGTGCTGTGTGAGGCTGCTCCGGGAGATGGGACGTGTGCTGTGTGATCCACTCCAGGAGATGGGGCACGTGCAGTGTGTGAGTCCTCTGGGGGATGGGACAGGTGCTGTGTGAGGGTCCTCAGGGAGATGGGACATGTGCTGTTAGGGTCCTCCGGGAGATGGGACATATGCTGTGTGAGGGTACACCAGGAGATGGGACATGTGCTGTGTGAAGGTCCTCCGGGAGATGGGACATGTGTTGTGCGAGGGTCCTCCAGGAGATGGGACATGTGCTGTGTGAGGGTCCTCTGGGAGATGGGTCGTGTGCTGTGTGAGCCCCTCCAGGAGATGGAACATGTGCTCTGTGAGCCCCTCCGGGAGACGGGACATGTGCTGTGTGAGCCCCTCCGAGAGATGGGACATGTGCTGTGTGAGGCTGCTCCGGGGGATGGGACATGTGGTGTGTGACGGTCCTCCGGGAGATGGGACGTGTGCTGTGTGATCCACTCCAGGAGATGGGACAAGTGCTCTGTGAGCCCCTCCAGGAAACGGGACATGTGCTGTGTGAGTCCCTCCGAGAGATGGGACATGTGCTGTGTTTGCTCCTACGGGAGATGGGACATGTGCTGTGTGAGGGTACTCCGGAAGATGGGACATGTGTTGCGTGAGGGTCCTCTGGGAGGTGGGACATGTGCTTTGTGAGCCCCTCCGGGAGATGGGACATGTGCTGTGTGAGGGTACTCCGCGAGATGGGACATGTGCTGTGTGAGCCCCTCGGGGAGATGGGAGCTGTGCTGTGTGAGGGTCCTCAGGGAGATTGGACATGTGCTGTGTGAGGGTTCTCCGGGAGATGGGACATGTGCTGTTAGGATCCTCCGGGAGATGGGGCATGTGCTGTGTGAGGGTCCTCCGGGAGATGGGACATGTGCTGTGTGAGCCCATCCGGGAGACGGGACATGTGCTGTGTGAGCCCCTCCTGGAGATGGGACATGTGCTGTGTGAGGCTGCTCCGGGAGATGGTGTGTGAGGCTGCTCCGGGAGATGGGACATGTGCTGTGTGAGGCTGCTCCGGGAGATGGGACATGTGCTGTGTGAGGCTGCTCCAGGAGATGGGAAATGTGCTGTGTGAGGCTGCTCTGGGAAATGGGACATGTGCTGTGTGAACCCCTCCGGGAGATTGGACATGTGCTGTGTGAGCGCCCCTCCGGGAGATGGGGCATGTGCTGTTTGAGGGTCCTCCAGGAGATGTGACATTAGCAGTGTGAGCACCCCTCCGGTAGATGGGACATGTGTAGTGTGTGGCTCCTCTGGGGGATGGGACAGGTGTTGTGTGAAGGTCCTCCGGGAGATGGGACATGTGCTGTGTGAGCCCCTCCGGGAGATGGGACATTGCTGTGTGAGGCTGCTCCGGGAGATGGTACATGTGCTGTGTGAGGCTGCTCCGGGAGATGGGACATGTGCTGTGTGAGGCTGCTCCGGGAGATGGGACGTGTGCTGTGTGATCCACTCCAGGAGATGGAGCACGTGCAGTGTGTGGGTCCTCTGGGGGATGGGACAGGTGCTGTGTGAGGGTCCTCCGGGAGATGGGACATGTGCTGTTAGGGTCCTCCGGGAGATGGGACATATGCTGTGTGAGGGTACACCAGGAGATGGGACATGTGTTGTGTGAGGGTCCTCCGGGAGATGGGACATGTGCTGTGTGAGGGTCCTCTGGGAGATGGGTCGTGTGCTGTGTGAGCCCCTCCAGGAGATGGGACATGTTCTCTGTGAGCCCCTCCGGGAGTCGGGACATGTGCTGTGTGAGCCCCTCCGGGAGATGGGACATGTGCTGTGTGAGGCTGCTCCGGGAGATGGGACATGTGCTATGTGAGGCTGCTCCGGGAGATGGGACATGTGCTGTGTGAGGCTGCTCCGGGAGATGGGACGTGTGCTGTGTGATCCACTCCAGGAGATGGGGACGTGCAGTGTGTGGGTCCTCTGGGGGATGGGACAGGTGCTGTGTGAGGGTCCTCCGGGAGATGGGACATGTGCTGTGTGAGCATGTGCTTTGTGAGGCTGCTCCGGGAGATGGGACATGTGCTGTGTGAGGCTGCTCCGGGAGATGGGACGTGTGCTGTGTGATCCACTCCAGGAGATGGGGCACGTGCAGTGTGTGGGTCCTCTGGGGGATGGGACAGGTGCTGTGTGAGGGTCCTCCGAGAGATGGGACATGTGCTGTTAGGGTCCTCCGGGAGATGGGACATATGCTGTGTGAGGGTACACCAGGAGATGGGACATGTGCTGTGTGAGGGTCCTCCGGGAGATGGGACATGTGTTGTGCGAGGGTCCTCCGGGAGATGGGACATGTGCTGTGTGAGGGTCCTCTTGGAGATGGGTCGTGTGCTGTGTGAGCCCCTCCAGGAGATGGAACATGTGCTCTGTGAGCCCCTCCGGGAGTCGGGACATGTGCTGTGTGAGCCCCTCCGGGAGATGGGACATGTGCTGTGTGAGGCTGCTCCCGGAGATGGGACATGTGGTGTGTGACGGTCCTCTGGGAGATGGGACGTGTGCTGTGTGATCCACTCCAGGTGATGGGGCATGTGCAGTGTGTGGCTCCTCTGGGGGATGGGACAGGTGCTGTGTGAGGGTCCTCCGGGAGATGGGACATATGCTGTTAGGGTCCTCCGGGAGATGGGGCATGTGCTGTGTGAGGGTCCTCTGGGAGATGGGGCGTGTGCTGTGTGAGCCCCTCCAGGAGATGGGACATGTGCTGTGAGCCCATCCGGGAGACGGGACTTGTGCTGTGTGAGCCCCTCCCTGGAGATGGGACATGTGCTGTGTGAGGCTGCTCCGGGAGATGGGACATGTGCTGTGTGAGGCTGCTCCGGGAGATGGGACATGTGGTGTGTGACGGTCCTCCGGGAGATGGGACGTGTGCTGTGTGATCCACTCCAGGAGATGGGGCATGTGCAGTGTGTGGCTTCTCTGGGGGATGGGACAGGTGCTGTGTGAGGGTCCTCCGGGAGATGGGGCATGTGCTGTATGAGGGTCCTCTGGGAGATGGGGCGTGTGCTGTGTGAGCCCCTCCAGGAGATGGGACATGTGCTGTGAGCCCATCCGGGAGACGGGACATGTGCTGTGTGAGCCCCTCCCTGGAGATGGGACATGTGCTGTGTGATCCACTCCAGGAGATGGGGCACGTGCAGTGTGTGGGTCCTCTGGGGGATGGGACAGGTGCTGTGTGAGGGTCCTCCGGGAGATGGGACATGTGCTGTTACGGTCCTCCGGGAGATGGGACATATGCTGTGTGAGGGAACACCAGGAGATGGGACATGTGCTGTGTGAGCCCATCCGGGAGACGGGACATGTGCTGTGTGAGCCCCTCCTGGAGATGGGACATGTGCTGTGTGAGGCTGATCCGGGAGATGGTGTGTGAGGCTGCTCCGGGAGATGGGACATGTGCTGTGTGAGGCTGCTCCGGGAGATGGGACATGTGCTGTGTGAGGCTGCTCCAGGAGATGGGAAATGTGCTGTGTGAGGCTGCTCTGGGAAATGGGACATGTGCTGTGTGAACCCCTCCGGGAGATTGGACATGTGCTGTGTGAGCGCCCCTCCGGGAGATGGGGCATGTGCTGTTTGAGGGTCCTCCAGGAGATGTGACATTAGCAGTGTGAGCACCCCTCCGGTTGATGGGACATGTGTAGTGTGTGGCTCCTCTGGGGGATGGGACAGGTGTTGTGTGAAGGTCCTCCGGGAGATGGGACATGTGCTGTGTGATCCACTCCAGGAGATGGGGCACGTGCAGTGTGTGGGTCCTCTGGGGGATGGGACAGGTGCTGTGTGAGGGTCCTCCGGGAAATGGGACATGTGCTGTGTGAGCCCCTCCGGGCGACGGGACATGTGCTTTGTGAGGCTGCTCCGGGAGATGGGACATGTGCTGTGTGAGGCTGCTCCGGGAGATGGGACGTGTGCTGTGTGATCCACTCCAGGAGATGGGGCACGTGCAGTGTGTGAGTCCTCTGGGGGATGGGACAGGTGCTGTGTGAGGGTCCTCCGGGAGATGGGACATGTGCTGTTAGGGTCCTCCGGGAGATGGGACATATGCTGTGTGAGGGTACACCAGGAGATGGGACATGTGCTGTGTGAAGGTCCTCCGGGAGATGGGACATGTGTTGTACGAGGGTCCTCCGGGAGATGGGACATGTGCTGTGTGAGGGTCCTCTGGGAGATGGGTCGTGTGCTGTGTGAGCCCCTCCAGGAGATGGAACATGTGCTCTGTGAGCCCCTCCGGGAGACGGGACATGTGCTGTGTGAGCCCCTCCGAGAGATGGGACATGTGCTGTGTGAGGCTGCTCCGGGGGATGGGACATGTGGTGTGTGACGGTCCTCCGGGAGATGGAACGTGTGCTGTGTGATCCACTCCAGGAGATGGGACATGTGCTCTGTGAGCCCCTCCAGGAAACGGGACATGTGCTGTGTGAGTCCCTCCGAGAGATGGGACATGTGCTGTGTTTGCTCCTAGGGGAGATGGGACATGTGCTGTGTGAGGGTACTCCGGAAGATGGGACATGTGTTGCGTGAGCGTCCTCTGGGAGGTGGGACATGTGCTTTGTGAGCCCCTCCGGGAGATGGGACATGTGCTGTGTGAGGGTACTCCGGGAGATGGGACATGTGCTGTGTGAGCCCCTCGGGGAGATGGGAGCTGTGCTGTGTGAGGGTCCTCAGGGAGATTGGACATGTGCTGTGTGAGGGTTCTCCGGGAGATGGGACATGTGCTGTTAGGGTCCTCCGGGAGATGGGGCATGTGCTGTGTGAGGGTCCTCCGGGAGATGGGACATGTGCTGTGTGAGCCCATCCGGGAGACGGGACATGTGCTGTGTGAGCCCCTCCTGGAGATGGGACATGTGCTGTGTGAGGCTGCTCCGGGAGATGGTGTGTGAGGCTGCTCCGGGAGATGGGACATGTGCTGTGTGAGGCTGCTCCGGGAGATGGGACATGTGCTGTGTGAGGCTGCTCCAGGAGATGGGAAATGTGCTGTGTGAGGCTGCTCTGGGAAATGGGACATGTGCTGTGTGAACCCCTCCGGGAGATTGGACATGTGCTGTGTGAGCGCCCCCCCGGGAGATGGGGCATGTGCTGTTTGAGGGTCCTCCAGGAGATGTGACATTAGCAGTGTGACCACCCCTCCGGTAGATGGGACATGTGTAGTGTGTGGCTCCTCTGGGGGATGGGACAGGTGTTGTGTGAAGGTCCTCCGGGAGATGGGACATGTGCTGTGTGAGCCCCTCCGGGAGATGGGACATTGCTGTGTGAGGCTGCTCCGGGAGATGGTACATGTGCTGTGTGAGGCTGCTCCGGGATATGGGACATGTGCTGTGTGAGGCTGCTCCGGGAGATGGGACGTGTGCTGTGTGATCCACTCCAGGAGATGGAGCACGTGCAGTGTGTGGGTCCTCTGGGGGATGGGACAGGTGCTGTGTGAGGGTCCTCCGGGAGATGGGACATGTGCTGTTAGGGTCCTCCGGGAGATGGGACATATGCTGTGTGAGGGTACACCAGGAGATGGGACATGTGTTGTGCGAGGGTCCTCCGGGAGATGGGACATGTGCTGTGTGAGGGTCCTCTGGGAGATGGGTCGTGTGCTGTGTGAGCCCCTCCAGGAGATGGGACATGTTCTCTGTGAGCCCCTCCGGGAGTCGGGACATGTGCTGTGTGAGCCCCTCCGGGAGATGGGACATGTGCTGTGTGAGGCTGCTCCGGGAGATGGGACATGTGCTATGTGAGGCTGCTCCGGGAGATGGGACATGTGCTGTGTGAGGCCCTCCTGGAGATGGGACATGTGCTGTGTGAGGCTGATCCGGGAGATGGTGTGTGAGGCTGCTCCGGGAGATGGGACATGTGCTGTGTGAGGCTGCTCCGGGAGATGGGACATGTGCTGTGTGAGGCTGCTCCAGGAGATGGGAAATGTGCTGTGTGAGGCTGCTCTGGGAAATGGGACATGTGCTGTGTGAACCCCTCCGGGAGATTGGACATGTGCTGTGTGAGCGCCCCTCCGGGAGATGGGGCATGTGCTGTTTGAGGGTCCTCCAGGAGATGTGACATTAGCAGTGTGAGCACCCCTCCGGTAGATGGGACATGTGTAGTGTGTGGCTCCTCTGGGGGATGGGACAGGTGTTGTGTGAAGGTCCTCCGGGAGATGGGACATGTGCTGTTATGGTCCTCCGGGAGATGGGACATATGCTGTGTGAGGGTACACCAGGAGATGGGACATGTGCTGTGTGAGGGTCCTCCGGGAGATGGGACATGTGTTGTGCGAGGGTCCTCCGGGAGATGGGACATGTGCTGTGTGAGGGTCCTCTGGGAGATGGGTCGTGTGCTGTGTGAGCCCCTCCAGGAGATGGGACATGTGCTCTGTGAGCCCCTCCGGGAGTCGGGACATGTGCTGTGTGAGCCCCTCCGGGAGATGGGACATGTGCTGTGTGAGGCTGCTCCGGGAGATGGGACATGTGGTGTGTGACGGTCCTCCGGGAGATGGGACGTGTGCTGTGTGATCCACTCCAGGAGATGGGGCATGTGCAGTGTGTGGCTCCTCTGGGGGATGGGACAGGTGCTGTGTGAGGGTCCTCCGGGAGATGGGACATGTGCTGTTAGGGTCCTCCGGGAGATGGGGCATGTGCTGTGTGAGGGTCCTCTGGGAGATGGGGCGTGTGCTGTGTGAGCCCCACCAGGAGATGGGACATGTGCTGTGTGAGCCCATCCGGGAGACGGGACATGTGCTGTGTGAGCCCCTCCCTGGAGATGGGACATGTGCTGTGTGAGGCTGCTCCGGGAGATGGTGTGTGAGGCTGCTCTGGGAGACGGGACATGTGCTGTGTGAGCCCCTCCGAGAGATGGGACATGTGCTGTGTGTGGCTGCTCCGGGGGATGGGACATGTGGTGTGTGACGGTCCTCCAGGAGATGGGACGTGTGCAGTGTGATCCACTCCAGGAGATGGGACATGTGCTCTGTGAGCCCCTCCAGGAAACGGGACATGTGCTGTGTGAGCCCCTCCGAGAGATGGGACATGTGCTGTTTGAGCCACTCCGGTAGATTGGACATGTGCTGTGTGAGGGTCCTCCGGGAGCTGGGACATGTGCTGCGTGAGGGTCCTCCGGGAGATGGGACATGTGCTGTGTTAGCCCCTACGGGAGATGGGACATGTGCTGTGTGAGGGTACTCCGGAAGATGGGATATGTGTTGCGTGAGGGTCCTCTGGGAGGTGGGACATGTACTTTGTGAGCCCCTCCGGGAGATGGGACATGTGCTGTGTGAGGGTACTCCGGGAGATGGGACATGTGCTGTGTGAGCCCCTCGGGGAGATGGGAGCTGTGCTGTGTGAGGGTCCTCCGGGAGATGGGACATGTGCTGTGAGGGTTCTCCGGGAGATAGGACATGTGCTGTGTGAGGGTCCTCCAGGAGATGGGGCATGTGCTGTGTGAGGGTCCTCCGGGAGATGGGACATGTGCTGTGTGAGCCCATCCGGGAGACGGGACATGTGCTGTGTGAGCCCCTCCTGGAGATGGGACATGTGCTGTGTGAGGCAGCTCCGGGAGATGGGACATGTGCTGTGTGAGGCTGCTCCGGGAGATGGGACATGTGCTGTGTGAGGCTGCTCCAGGAGATGGGACATGTACTGTGTGAGGCTGCTCTGGGAAATGGGACATGTGCTGTGTGAGGCTGCTCCGGGAGATGGGACAAGTGCTGTGTGAGGCTGCTCCGGGAGATGGGACATGTGCTGTGTGAGGCTGCTCCAGGAGATGGGACGTGTGCTGGGTGATCCACTCCAGGAGATGGGGCACGTGCAGTGTGTGGGTCCTCTGGGGGATGGGACAGGTGCTGTGTGAGGGTCCTCCGTGAGATGGGACATGTGCTGTTATGGTCCTCCGGGAGATGGGACATATGCTGTGTGAGGGTACACGAGGAGATGGGACATGTGCTGTGTGAGGGTCCTCCGGGAGATGGGACATGTGCTGTGTGAGGGTCCTCTGGGAGATGGGTCGTGTGCTGTGTGAGCCCCTCCAGGAGATGGGACATATGCTCTGTGAGCCCCTCCGGGAGTCGCGACATGTGCTGTGTGAGCCACTCCGGGAGATGGGACATGTGCTGTGTGAGGCTGCTCCGGGAGATGGGACATGTGGTGTGTGACGGTCCTCCGGGAGATGGGACGTGTGCTGTGTGATCCACTCCAGGAGATGGGGCATGTGCAGTGTGTGGCTCCTCTGGGGGATGGGACAGGTGCTGTGTGAGGGTCCTCCGGGAGATGGGACATGTGCTGTTAGGGTCCTCCGGGAGATGGGGCATGTGCTGTGTGAGGGTCCTCTGGGAGATGGGGCGTGTGCTGTGTGAGCCCCACCAGGAGATGGGACATGTGCTGTGTGAGCCCATCCGGGAGACGGGACATGTGCTGTGTGAGCCCCTCCCTGGAGATGGGACATATGCTGTGTGAGGCTGCTCCGGGAGATGGTGTGTGAGGCTGCTCTGGGAGACGGGACATGTGCTGTGTGAGCCCCTCCGAGAGATGGGACATGTGCTGTGTGAGGCTGCTCCGGGGGATGGGACATGTGGTGTGTGACGGTCCTCCGGGAGATGGGACGTGTGCTGTGTGATCCACTCCAGGAGATGGGACATGTGCTCTGTGAGCCCCTCCAGGAAACGGGACATGTGCTGTGTGAGCCCCTCCGAGAGATGGGACATGTGCTGTTTGAGCCACTCCGGTAGATTGGACATGTGCTGTGTGAGGGTCCTCCGGGAGCTGGGACATGTGCTGCGTGAGGGTCCTCCGGGAGATGGGACATGTGCTGTGTTAGCCCCTCCGGGAGATGGGACATGTGCTGTGTGAGGGTACTCCGGGAGATGGGACATGTGCTGTGTGAGCCCCTCGGGGAGATGGGACATGTACTTTGTGAGCGTCCTCAGGGAGATTGGACATGTGCTGTGTGAGGGTCCTCCGGGAGATGGGACATGTGCTGTGAGGGTTCTCCGGGAGATAGGACATGTGCTGTGTGAGGGTCCTCCGGGAGATGGGGCATGTGCTGTGTGAGGGTCCTCCGGGAGATGGGACATGTGCTGTGTGAGCCCATCCGGGAGACGGGACATGTGCTATGTGAGCCCCTCCTGGAGATGGGACATGTGCTGTGTGAGGCTGCTCCGGGAGATGGTGTGTGAGGCAGCTCCGGGAGATGGGACATGTGCTGTGTGAGGCTGCTCCGGGAGATGGGACATGTGCTGTGTGAGGCTGCTCCAGGAGATGGGAAATGTGCTGTGTGAGGCTGCTCTGGGAAATGGGACATGTGCTGTGAGAGCCCTTCCGGGAGATGGGACATGTCCTGTGAGAGCCATTGCGGGAGATGGGACATGTGCTCTGTCAGCCCCTCCGGGAAATGGGACATGTGCTGCGTCAGCCCCCCCGGGAGATGGGACATGTGCTGTGTGAGGCTGCTCCGGGAGATGGTACATGTGCTGTGTGAGGGTCCTCCTGGAGATGGGACATGTGCTGTGAGGGTTCTCCAGGAGATGGGGCATGTGCTGTTTGAGGGTCCTCCAGGAGATGTGACATTAGCAGTGTGACCACCCCTCCGGTAGATGGGACATGTGTAGTGTGTGGCTCCTCTGGTGGATGGGACAGGTGTTGTGTGAAGGTCCTCCGGGAGATGGGACATGTGCTGTGTGAGCCCCTCCGGGAGATGGGACATGTGCTGTGTGAGGCTGCTCCGGGAGATGGTACATGTGCTGTGTGAGGCTGCTCCGGGAGATGGGACATGTGCTGTGTGAGGCTGCTCCGGGAGATGGGACGTGTGCTGTGTGATCAACTCCAGGAGATGGGGCACGTGCAGTGTGTGGGTCCTCTGGGGGATGGGACAGGTGCTGTGTGAGGGTCCTCCGGGAGATGGGACATGTGCTGTGTGAGGCTGCTCCAGGAGATGGGAAATGTGCTGTGTGAGGCTGCTCTGGGAAATGGGACATGTGCTGTGTGAACCCCTCCGGGAGATTGGACATGTGCTGTGTGAGCGGCCCTCCGGGAGATGGGGCATGTGCTGTTTGAGGGTCCTCCAGGAGATGTGACATTAGCAGTGTGAGCAACCCTCCGGTAGATGGGACATGTGTAGTGTGTGGCTCCTCTGGGGGATGGGACAGGTGTTGTGTGAGGCTGCTCCGGGAGATGGGACATGTGCTGTGTGAGGCTGCTCCAGGAGATGGGACATGTGCTGTGTGAGGGTCCTCCTGGAGATGGGACATGTGCTGTGAGGGTTCTCCGGGAGATAGGACATGTGCTGTGTGAAGGTCCTCCGGGAGATGGGGCATATGCTGTGTGAGAGTCCTCTGGGAGATGGGTCGTGTGCTGTGTGAGCCCCTCCAGGAGATGGGACATGTGCTGTGTGAGCCACTCCGGGAGATGGGACATGTGCTGTGTGAGCCCCTCCGGGAGATGGGACATGTGCTGTGTGAGGCTGCTCCGGGAGATGGGACATGTGCTGTGTGAGGCTGCTCCGGGAGATGGGACATGTGGTGTGTGACGGTCCTCCGGGAGATGGGACGTGTGCTGTGTGATCCACTCCAGGAGATGGGGCATGTGCAGTGTGTGGCTCCTCTGGGGGATGGGACAGGTGCTGTGTGAGGGTCCTCCGGGAGATGGGACATATGCTGTTAGGGTCCTCCGGGAGATGGGGCATGTGCTGTATGAGGGTCCTCTGGGAGATGGGGCGTGTGCTGTGTGAGCCCCTCCAGGAGATGGGACATGTGCTGTGAGCCCATCCGGGAGACGGGACATGTGCTGTGTGAGCCCCTCCCTGGAGATGGGACATGTGCTGTGTGATCCACTCCAGGAGATGGGGCACGTGCAGTGTGTGGGTCCTCTGGGGGATGGGACAGGTGCTGTGTGAGAGTCCTCCGGGAGATGGGACATGTGCTGTTACGGTCCTCCGGGAGATGGGACATATGCTGTGTGAGGGAACACCAAGAGATGGGACATGTGCTGTGTGAGCCCATCCGGGAGACGGGACATGTGCTGTGTGAGCCCCTCCTGGAGATGGGACATGTGCTGTGTGAGGCTGCTCCGGGAGATGGTGTGTGAGGCTGCTCCGGGAGATGGGACATGTGCTGTGTGAGGCTGCTCCGGGAGATGGGACATGTGCTGTGTGAGGCTGCTCCAGGAGATGGGAAATGTGCTGTGTGAGGCTGCTCTGGGAAATGGGACATGTGCTGTGTGAACCCCTCCGGGAGATTGGACATGTGCTGTGTGCGCGCCCCTCCGGGAGATGGGGCATGTGCTGTTTGAGGGTCCTCCAGGAGATGTGACATTAGCAGTGTGAGCACCCCTCCGGTAGATGGGACATGTGTAGTGTGTGGCTCCTCTGGGGGATGGGACAGGTGTTGTGTGAAGGTCCTCCGGGAGATGGGACATGTGCTGTGTGAGCCCCTCCGGGAGATGGGACATGTGCTGTGTGAGGCTGCTCCGGGAGATGGTACATGTGCTGTGTGAGGCTGCTCCGGGAGATGGGACATGTGCTGTGTGAGGCTGCTCCGGGAGATGGGACATGTGCTGTGTGAGGCTGCTCCGGGAGATGGGACGTGTGCTGTGTGATCCACTCCAGGAGATGGGGCACGTGCAGTGTGTGGGTCCTCTGGGGGATGGGACAGGTGCTGTGTGAGGGTCCTCCGGGAGATGGGACATGTGCTGTTATGGTCCTCCGGGAGATGGGACATATGCTGTGTGAGGGTACACCAGGAGATGGGACATGTGCTGTGTGAGGGTCCTCCGGGAGATGGGACATGTGTTGTGTGAGGGTCCTCCGGGAGATGGGACATGTGCTGTGTGAGGGTCCTCTGGGAGATGGGTCGTGTGCTGTGTGAGCCCCTCCAGGAGATGGGACATGTGCTCTGTGAGCCCCTCCGGGAGTCGGGACATCTGCTGTGTGAGCCCCTCCGGGAGATGGGACATGTGCTGTGTGAGGCTGCTCCGGGAGATGGGACATGTGGTGTGTGACGGTCCTCCGGGAGATGGGACGTGTGCTGTGTGATCCACTCCAGGAGATGGGGCATGTGCAGTGTGTGGCTCCTCTGGGGGATGGGACAGGTGCTGTGTGAGGGTCCTCCGGGAGATGGGACATGTGCTGTTAGGGTCCTCCGGGAGATGGGGCATGTGCTGTGTGAGGGTCCTCTGGGAGATGGGGCGTGTGCTGTGTGAGCCCCACCAGGAGATGGGACATGTGCTGTGTGAGCCCATCCGGGAGACGGGACATGTGCTGTGTGAGCCCCTCCCTGGAGATGGGACATGTGCTGTGTGAGGCTGCTCCGGGAGATGGTGTGTGAGGCTGCTCTGGGAGACGGGACATGTGCTGTGTGAGCCCCTCCGAGAGATGGGACATGTGCTGTGTGTGGCTGCTCCGGGGGATGGGACATGTGGTGTGTGACGGTCCTCCAGGAGATGGGACGTGTGCAGTGTGATCCACTCCAGGAGATGGGACATGTGCTCTGTGAGCCCCTCCAGGAAACGGGACATGTGCTGTGTGAGCCCCTCCGAGAGATGGGACATGTGCTGTTTGAGCCACTCCGGTAGATTGGACATGTGCTCTGTGAGGGTCCTCCGGGAGCTGGGACATGTGCTGCGTGAGGGTCCTCCGGGAGATGGGACATGTGCTGTGTTAGCCCCTACGGGAGATGGGACATGTGCTGTGTGAGGGTACTCCGGAAGATGGGATATTTGTTGCGTGAGGGTCCTCTGGGAGGTGGGACATGTACTTTGTGAGCCCCTCCGGGAGATGGGACATGTGCTGTGTGAGGGTACTCCGGGAGATGGGACATGTGCTGTGTGAGCCCCTCGGGGAGATGGGAGCTGTGCTGTGTGAGGGTCCTCAGGGAGATTGGACATGTGCTGTGTGAGGGTCCTCCGGGAGATGGGACATGTGCTGTGAGGGTTCTCCGGGAGATAGGACATGTGCTGTGTGAGGGTCCTCCGGGAGATGGGGCATGTGCTGTGTGAGGGTCCTCCGGGAGATGGGACATGTGCTGTGTGAGCCCATCCGGGAGACGGGACATGTGCTGTGTGAGCCCCTCCTGGAGATGGGACATGTGCTGTGTGAGGCAGCTCCGGGAGATGGGACATGTGCTGTGTGAGGCTGCTCCGGGAGATGGGACATGTGCTGTGTGAGGCTGCTCCAGGAGATGGGACATGTGCTGTGTGAGGCTGCTCTGGGAAATGGGACATGTGCTGTGTGAGGCTGCTCCGGGAGATGGGACATGTGCTGTGTGAGGCTGCTCCGGGAGATGGGACATGTGCTGTGTGAGGCTGCTCCAGGAGATGGGACGTGTGCTGGGTGATCCACTCCAGGAGATGGGGCACGTGCAGTGTGTGGGTCCTCTGGGGGATGGGACAGGTGCTGTGTGAGGGTCCTCCGTGAGATGGGACATGTGCTGTTATGGTCCTCCGGGAGATGGGACATATGCTGTGTGAGGGTACACGAGGAGATGGGACATGTGCTGTGTGAGGGTCCTCCGGGAGATGGGACATGTGCTGTGTGAGGGTCCTCTGGGAGATGGGTCGTGTGCTGTGTGAGCCCCTCCAAGAGATGGGACATATGCTCTGTGAGCCCCTCCGGGAGTCGCGACATGTGCTGTGTGAGCCACTCCGGGAGATGGGACATGTGCTGTGTGAGGCTGCTCCGGGAGATGGGACATGTGGTGTGTGATGGTCCTCCGGGAGATGGGACGTGTGCTGTGTGATCCACTCCAGGAGATGGGGCATGTGCAGTGTGTGGCTCCTCTGGGGGATGGGACAGGTGCTGTGTGAGGGTCCTCCGGGAGATGGGACATGTGCTGTTAGGGTCCTCCGGGAGATGGGGCATGTGCTGTGTGAGGGTCCTCTGGGAGATGGGGCGTGTGCTGTGTGAGCCCCACCAGGAGATGGGACATGTGCTGTGTGAGCCCATCCGGGAGACGGGACATGTGCTGTGTGAGCCCCTCCCTGGAGATGGGACATGTGCTGTGTGAGGCTGCTCCGGGAGATGGTGTGTGAGGCTGCTCTGGGAGACGGGACATGTGCTGTGTGAGCCCCTCCGAGAGATGGGACATGTGCTGTGTGAGGCTGCTCCGGGGGATGGGACATGTGGTGTGTGACGGTCCTCCGGCAGATGGGACGTGTGCTGTGTGATCCACTCCAGGAGATGGGACATGTGCTCTGTGAGCACCTCCAGGAAACGGGACATGTGCTGTGTGAGCCCCTCCGAGAGATGGGACATGTGCTGTTTGAGCCACTCCGGTAGATTGGACATGTGCTGTGTGAGGCTGCTCCGGGAGATGGGACATGTGCTGTGTGAGGCTGCTCCAGGAGATGGGACATGTACTGTGTGAGGCTGCTCTGGGAAATGGGACATGTGCTGTGTGAGGCTGCTCCGGGAGATGGGACAAGTGCTGTGTGAGGCTGCTCCGGGAGATGGGACATGTGCTGTGTGAGGCTGCTCCAGGAGATGGGACGTGTGCTGGGTGATCCACTCCAGGAGATGGGGCACGTGCAGTGTGTGGGTCCTCTGGGGGATGGGACAGGTGCTGTGTGAGGGTCCTCCGTGAGATGGGACATGTGCTGTTATGGTCCTCCGGGAGATGGGACATATGCTGTGTGAGGGTACACGAGGAGATGGGACATGTGCTGTGTGAGGGTCCTCCGGGAGATGGGACATGTGCTGTGTGAGGGTCCTCTGGGAGATGGGTCGTGTGCTGTGTGAGCCCCTCCAGGAGATGGGACATATGCTCTGTGAGCCCCTCCGGGAGTCGCGACATGTGCTGTGTGAGCCACTCCGGGAGATGGGACATGTGCTGTGTGAGGCTGCTCCGGGAGATGGGACATGTGGTGTGTGACGGTCCTCCGGGAGATGGGACGTGTGCTGTGTGATCCACTCCAGGAGATGGAGCATGTGCAGTGTGTGGCTCCTCTGGGGGATGGGACAGGTGCTGTGTGAGGGTCCTCCGGGAGATGGGACATGTGCTGTTAGGGTCCTCCGGGAGATGGGGCATGTGCTGTGTGAGGGTCCTCTGGGAGATGGGGCGTGTGCTGTGTGAGCCCCACCAGGAGATGGGACATGTGCTGTGTGAGCCCATCCGGGAGACGGGACATGTGCTGTGTGAGCCCCTCCCTGGAGATGGGACATGTGCTGTGTGAGGCTGCTCCGGGAGATGGTGTGTGAGGCTGCTCTGGGAGACGGGACATGTGCTGTGTGAGCCCCTCCGAGAGATGGGACATGTGCTGTGTGAGGCTGCTCCGGGGGATGGGACATGTGGTGTGTGACGGTCCTCCGGGAGATGGGACGTGTGCTGTGTGATCCACTCCAGGAGATGGGACATGTGCTCTGTGAGCCCCTCCAGGAAACGGGACATGTGCTGTGTGAGCCCCTCCGAGAGATGGGACATGTGCTGTTTGAGCCACTCCGGTAGATTGGACATGTGCTGTGTGAGGGTCCTCCGGGAGCTGGGACATGTGCTGCGTGAGGGTCCTCCGGGAGATGGGACATGTGCTGTGTTAGCCCCTCCGGGAGATGGGACATGTGCTGTGTGAGGGTACTCCGGGAGATGGGACATGTGCTGTGTGAGCCCCTCGGGGAGATGGGACATGTACTTTGTGAGCGTCCTCAGGGAGATTGGACATGTGCTGTGTGAGGGTCCTCCGGGAGATGGGACATGTGCTGTGAGGGTTCTCCGGGAGATAGGACATGTGCTGTGTGAGGGTCCTCCGGGAGATGGGGCATGTGCTGTGTGAGGGTCCTCCGGGAGATGGGACATGTGCTGTGTGAGCCCATCCGGGAGACGGGACATGTGCTATGTGAGCCCCTCCTGGAGATGGGACATGTGCTGTGTGAGGCTGCTCCGGGAGATGGTGTGTGAGGCAGCTCCGGGAGATGGGACATGTGCTGTGTGAGGCTGCTCCGGGAGATGGGACATGTGCTGTGTGAGGCTGCTCCAGGAGATGGGAAATGTGCTGTGTGAGGCTGCTCTGGGAAATGGGACATGTGCTGTGAGAGCCCTTCCGGGAGATGGGACATGTCCTGTGAGAGCCATTGCGGGAGATGGGACATGTGCTCTGTCAGCCCCTCCGGGAAATGGGACATGTGCTGCGTCAGCCCCCCCGGGAGATGGGACATGTGCTGTGTGAGGCTGCTCCGGGAGATGGTACATGTGCTGTGTGAGGGTCCTCCTGGAGATGGGACATGTGCTGTGAGGGTTCTCCAGGAGATGGGGCATGTGCTGTTTGAGGGTCCTCCAGGAGATGTGACATTAGCAGTGTGACCACCCCTCCGGTAGATGGGACATGTGTAGTGTGTGGCTCCTCTGGTGGATGGGACAGGTGTTGTGTGAAGGTCCTCCGGGAGATGGGACATGTGCTGTGTGAGCCCCTCCGGGAGATGGGACATGTGCTGTGTGAGGCTGCTCCGGGAGATGGTACATGTGCTGTGTGAGGCTGCTCCGGGAGATGGGACATGTGCTGTGTGAGGCTGCTCCGGGAGATGGGACGTGTGCTGTGTGATCAACTCCAGGAGATGGGGCACGTGCAGTGTGTGGGTCCTCTGGGGGATGGGACAGGTGCTGTGTGAGGGTCCTCCGGGAGATGGGACATGTGCTGTGTGAGGCTGCTCCAGGAGATGGGAAATGTGCTGTGTGAGGCTGCTCTGGGAAATGGGACATGTGCTGTGTGAACCCCTCCGGGAGATTGGACATGTGCTGTGTGAGCGGCCCTCCGGGAGATGGGGCATGTGCTGTTTGAGGGTCCTCCAGGAGATGTGACATTAGCAGTGTGAGCAACCCTCCGGTAGATGGGACATGTGTAGTGTGTGGCTCCTCTGGGGGATGGGACAGGTGTTG
This sequence comes from Pristiophorus japonicus, assembly GCF_044704955.1. NCBI lineage: Eukaryota > Metazoa > Chordata > Chondrichthyes > Pristiophoridae > Pristiophorus > Pristiophorus japonicus. The sequence goes on along the minus strand of NW_027254569.1, from coordinate 66,204 downwards.
TGTGAGGCTGCTCCGGGAGATGGGACATGTGCTGTGTGAGGCTGCTCCAGGAGATGGGACATGTGCTGTGTGAGGGTCCTCCTGGAGATGGGACATGTGCTGTGAGGGTTCTCCGGGAGATAGGACATGTGCTGTGTGAAGGTCCTCCGGGAGATGGGGCATATGCTGTGTGAGAGTCCTCTGGGAGATGGGTCGTGTGCTGTGTGAGCCCCTCCAGGAGATGGGACATGTGCTGTGTGAGCCACTCCGGGAGATGGGACATGTGCTGTGTGAGCCCCTCCGGGAGATGGGACATGTGCTGTGTGAGGCTGCTCCGGGAGATGGGACATGTGCTGTGTGAGGCTGCTCCGGGAGATGGGACATGTGGTGTGTGACGGTCCTCCGGGAGATGGGACGTGTGCTGTGTGATCCACTCCAGGAGATGGGGCATGTGCAGTGTGTGGCTCCTCTGGGGGATGGGACAGGTGCTGTGTGAGGGTCCTCCGGGAGATGGGACATATGCTGTTAGGGTCCTCCGGGAGATGGGGCATGTGCTGTATGAGGGTCCTCTGGGAGATGGGGCGTGTGCTGTGTGAGCCCCTCCAGGAGATGGGACATGTGCTGTGAGCCCATCCGGGAGACGGGACATGTGCTGTGTGAGCCCCTCCCTGGAGATGGGACATGTGCTGTGTGATCCACTCCAGGAGATGGGGCACGTGCAGTGTGTGGGTCCTCTGGGGGATGGGACAGGTGCTGTGTGAGAGTCCTCCGGGAGATGGGACATGTGCTGTTACGGTCCTCCGGGAGATGGGACATATGCTGTGTGAGGGAACACCAAGAGATGGGACATGTGCTGTGTGAGCCCATCCGGGAGACGGGACATGTGCTGTGTGAGCCCCTCCTGGAGATGGGACATGTGCTGTGTGAGGCTGCTCCGGGAGATGGTGTGTGAGGCTGCTCCGGGAGATGGGACATGTGCTGTGTGAGGCTGCTCCGGGAGATGGGACATGTGCTGTGTGAGGCTGCTCCAGGAGATGGGAAATGTGCTGTGTGAGGCTGCTCTGGGAAATGGGACATGTGCTGTGTGAACCCCTCCGGGAGATTGGACATGTGCTGTGTGCGCGCCCCTCCGGGAGATGGGGCATGTGCTGTTTGAGGGTCCTCCAGGAGATGTGACATTAGCAGTGTGAGCACCCCTCCGGTAGATGGGACATGTGTAGTGTGTGGCTCCTCTGGGGGATGGGACAGGTGTTGTGTGAAGGTCCTCCGGGAGATGGGACATGTGCTGTGTGAGCCCCTCCGGGAGATGGGACATGTGCTGTGTGAGGCTGCTCCGGGAGATGGTACATGTGCTGTGTGAGGCTGCTCCGGGAGATGGGACATGTGCTGTGTGAGGCTGCTCCGGGAGATGGGACATGTGCTGTGTGAGGCTGCTCCGGGAGATGGGACGTGTGCTGTGTGATCCACTCCAGGAGATGGGGCACGTGCAGTGTGTGGGTCCTCTGGGGGATGGGACAGGTGCTGTGTGAGGGTCCTCCGGGAGATGGGACATGTGCTGTTATGGTCCTCCGGGAGATGGGACATATGCTGTGTGAGGGTACACCAGGAGATGGGACATGTGCTGTGTGAGGGTCCTCCGGGAGATGGGACATGTGTTGTGTGAGGGTCCTCCGGGAGATGGGACATGTGCTGTGTGAGGGTCCTCTGGGAGATGGGTCGTGTGCTGTGTGAGCCCCTCCAGGAGATGGGACATGTGCTCTGTGAGCCCCTCCGGGAGTCGGGACATCTGCTGTGTGAGCCCCTCCGGGAGATGGGACATGTGCTGTGTGAGGCTGCTCCGGGAGATGGGACATGTGGTGTGTGACGGTCCTCCGGGAGATGGGACGTGTGCTGTGTGATCCACTCCAGGAGATGGGGCATGTGCAGTGTGTGGCTCCTCTGGGGGATGGGACAGGTGCTGTGTGAGGGTCCTCCGGGAGATGGGACATGTGCTGTTAGGGTCCTCCGGGAGATGGGGCATGTGCTGTGTGAGGGTCCTCTGGGAGATGGGGCGTGTGCTGTGTGAGCCCCACCAGGAGATGGGACATGTGCTGTGTGAGCCCATCCGGGAGACGGGACATGTGCTGTGTGAGCCCCTCCCTGGAGATGGGACATGTGCTGTGTGAGGCTGCTCCGGGAGATGGTGTGTGAGGCTGCTCTGGGAGACGGGACATGTGCTGTGTGAGCCCCTCCGAGAGATGGGACATGTGCTGTGTGTGGCTGCTCCGGGGGATGGGACATGTGGTGTGTGACGGTCCTCCAGGAGATGGGACGTGTGCAGTGTGATCCACTCCAGGAGATGGGACATGTGCTCTGTGAGCCCCTCCAGGAAACGGGACATGTGCTGTGTGAGCCCCTCCGAGAGATGGGACATGTGCTGTTTGAGCCACTCCGGTAGATTGGACATGTGCTCTGTGAGGGTCCTCCGGGAGCTGGGACATGTGCTGCGTGAGGGTCCTCCGGGAGATGGGACATGTGCTGTGTTAGCCCCTACGGGAGATGGGACATGTGCTGTGTGAGGGTACTCCGGAAGATGGGATATTTGTTGCGTGAGGGTCCTCTGGGAGGTGGGACATGTACTTTGTGAGCCCCTCCGGGAGATGGGACATGTGCTGTGTGAGGGTACTCCGGGAGATGGGACATGTGCTGTGTGAGCCCCTCGGGGAGATGGGAGCTGTGCTGTGTGAGGGTCCTCAGGGAGATTGGACATGTGCTGTGTGAGGGTCCTCCGGGAGATGGGACATGTGCTGTGAGGGTTCTCCGGGAGATAGGACATGTGCTGTGTGAGGGTCCTCCGGGAGATGGGGCATGTGCTGTGTGAGGGTCCTCCGGGAGATGGGACATGTGCTGTGTGAGCCCATCCGGGAGACGGGACATGTGCTGTGTGAGCCCCTCCTGGAGATGGGACATGTGCTGTGTGAGGCAGCTCCGGGAGATGGGACATGTGCTGTGTGAGGCTGCTCCGGGAGATGGGACATGTGCTGTGTGAGGCTGCTCCAGGAGATGGGACATGTGCTGTGTGAGGCTGCTCTGGGAAATGGGACATGTGCTGTGTGAGGCTGCTCCGGGAGATGGGACATGTGCTGTGTGAGGCTGCTCCGGGAGATGGGACATGTGCTGTGTGAGGCTGCTCCAGGAGATGGGACGTGTGCTGGGTGATCCACTCCAGGAGATGGGGCACGTGCAGTGTGTGGGTCCTCTGGGGGATGGGACAGGTGCTGTGTGAGGGTCCTCCGTGAGATGGGACATGTGCTGTTATGGTCCTCCGGGAGATGGGACATATGCTGTGTGAGGGTACACGAGGAGATGGGACATGTGCTGTGTGAGGGTCCTCCGGGAGATGGGACATGTGCTGTGTGAGGGTCCTCTGGGAGATGGGTCGTGTGCTGTGTGAGCCCCTCCAAGAGATGGGACATATGCTCTGTGAGCCCCTCCGGGAGTCGCGACATGTGCTGTGTGAGCCACTCCGGGAGATGGGACATGTGCTGTGTGAGGCTGCTCCGGGAGATGGGACATGTGGTGTGTGACGGTCCTCCGGGAGATGGGACGTGTGCTGTGTGATCCACTCCAGGAGATGGGGCATGTGCAGTGTGTGGCTCCTCTGGGGGATGGGACAGGTGCTGTGTGAGGGTCCTCCGGGAGATGGGACATGTGCTGTTAGGGTCCTCCGGGAGATGGGGCATGTGCTGTGTGAGGGTCCTCTGGGAGATGGGGCGTGTGCTGTGTGAGCCCCACCAGGAGATGGGACATGTGCTGTGTGAGCCCATCCGGGAGACGGGACATGTGCTGTGTGAGCCCCTCCCTGGAGATGGGACATGTGCTGTGTGAGGCTGCTCCGGGAGATGGTGTGTGAGGCTGCTCTGGGAGACGGGACATGTGCTGTGTGAGCCCCTCCGAGAGATGGGACATGTGCTGTGTGAGGCTGCTCCGGGGGATGGGACATGTGGTGTGTGACGGTCCTCCGGCAGATGGGACGTGTGCTGTGTGATCCACTCCAGGAGATGGGACATGTGCTCTGTGAGCACCTCCAGGAAACGGGACATGTGCTGTGTGAGCCCCTCCGAGAGATGGGACATGTGCTGTTTGAGCCACTCCGGTAGATTGGACATGTGCTGTGTGAGGGTCCTCCGGGAGCTGGGACATGTGCTGCGTGAGGGTCCTCCGGGAGATGGGACATGTGCTGTGTTAGCCCCTCCGGGAGATGGGACATGTGCTGTGTGAGGGTACTCCGGGAGATGGGACATGTGCTGTGTGAGCCCCTCGGGGAGATGGGACATGTACTTTGTGAGCGTCCTCAGGGAGATTGGACATGTGCTGTGTGAGGGTCCTCCGGGAGATGGGACATGTGCTGTGAGGGTTCTCCGGGAGATAGGACATGTGCTGTGTGAGGGTCCTCCGGGAGATGGGGCATGTGCTGTGTGAGGGTCCTCCGGGAGATGGGACATGTGCTGTGTGAGCCCATCCGGGAGACGGGACATGTGCTATGTGAGCCCCTCCTGGAGATGGGACATGTGCTGTGTGAGGCTGCTCCGGGAGATGGTGTGTGAGGCAGCTCCGGGAGATGGGACATGTGCTGTGTGAGGCTGCTCCGGGAGATGGGACATGTGCTGTGTGAGGCTGCTCCAGGAGATGGGAAATGTGCTGTGTGAGGCTGCTCTGGGAAATGGGACATGTGCTGTGAGAGCCCTTCCGGGAGATGGGACATGTCCTGTGAGAGCCATTGCGGGAGATGGGACATGTGCTCTGTCAGCCCCTCCGAGAAATGGGACATGTGCTGCGTCAGCCCCCCCGGGAGATGGGACATGTGCTGTGTGAGGCTGCTCCGGGAGATGGTACATGTGCTGTGTGAGGGTCCTCCTGGAGATGGGACATGTGCTGTGAGGGTTCTCCAGGAGATGGGGCATGTGCTGTTTGAGGGTCCTCCAGGAGATGTGACATTAGCAGTGTGACCACCCCTCCGGTAGATGGGACATGTGTAGTGTGTGGCTCCTCTGGGGGATGGGACAGGTGTTGTGTGAAGGTCCTCCGGGAGATGGGACATGTGCTGTGTGAGCCCCTCCGGGAGATGGGACATGTGCTGTGTGAGGCTGCTCCGGGAGATGGTACATGTGCTGTGTGAGGCTGCTCCGGGAGATGGGACATGTGCTGTGTGAGGCTGCTCCGGGAGATGGGACGTGTGCTGTGTGATCAACTCCAGGAGATGGGGCACGTGCAGTGTGTGGGTCCTCTGGGGGATGGGACAGGTGCTGTGTGAGGGTCCTCCGGGAGATGGGACATGTGCTGTGTGAGGCTGCTCCGGGAGATGGGACATGTGCTGTGTGAGGCTGCTCCAGGAGATGGGAAATGTGCTGTGTGAAGCTGCTCTGGGAAATGGGACATGTGCTGTGTGAACCCCTCCGGGAGATTGGACATGTGCTGTGTGAGCGGCCCTCCGGGAGATGGGGCATGTGCTGTTTGAGGGTCCTCCAGGAGATGTGACATTAGCAGTGTGAGCAACCCTCCGGTAGATGGGACATGTGTAGTGTGTGGCTCCTCTGGGGGATGGGACATGTGCTGTGTGAGCCCCTCCGAGAGATGGGACATGTGCTGTGTGAGGCTGCTCCGGGGGATGGGACATGTGGTGTGTGACGGTCCTCCGGGAGATGGGACGTGTGCTGTGTGATCCACTCCGGGAGCTGGGACATGTGCTGCGTGAGGGTCCTCCGGGAGATGGGACATGTGCTGTGTTAGCCCCTCCGGGAGATGGGACATGTGCTGTGTGAGGGTACTCCGGGAGATGGGACATGTGCTTTGTGAGCCCCTCGGGGAGATGGGACATGTACTTTGTGAGCGTCCTCAGGGAGATTGGACATGTGCTGTGTGAGGGTCCTCCGGGAGATGGGACATGTGCTGTGAGGGTTCTCCGGGAGATAGGACATGTGCTGTGTGAGGGTCCTCCGGGAGATGGGGCATGTGCTGTGTGAGGGTCCTCCGGGAGATGGGACATGTGCTGTGTGAGCCCATCCGGGAGACGGGACATGTGCTGTGTGAGGCTGCTCCGGGAGATGGTGTGTGAGGCAGCTCCGGGAGATGGGACATGTGCTGTGTGAGGCTGCTCCGGGAGATGGGACATGTGCTGTGTGAGGCTGCTCCAGGAGATGGGACATGTGCTGTGTGAGGCTGCTCTGGGAAATGGGACATGTGCTGTGTGAGGCTGCTCCGGGAGATGGGACATGTGCTGTGTGAGGCTGCTCCGGGAGATGGGACATGTGCTGTGTGAGGCTGCTCCAGGAGATGGGACGTGTGCTGGGTGATCCACTCCAGGAGATGGGGCACGTGCAGTGTGTGGGTCCTCTGGGGGATGGGACAGGTGCTGTGTGAGGGTCCTCCGTGAGATGGGACATGTGCTGTTATGGTCCTCCGGGAGATGGGACATATGCTGTGTGAGGGTACACGAGGAGATGGGACATGTGCTGTGTGAGGGTCCTCCGGGAGATGGGACATGTGCTGTGTGAGGGTCCTCTGGGAGATGGGTCGTGTGCTGTGTGAGCCCCTCCAGGAGATGGGACATATGCTCTGTGAGCCCCTCCGGGAGTCGCGACATGTGCTGTGTGAGCCACTCCGGGAGATGGGACATGTGCTGTGTGAGGCTGCTCCGGGAGATGGGACATGTGGTGTGTGACGGTCCTCCGGGAGATGGGACGTGTGCTGTGTGATCCACTCCAGGAGATGGGGCATGTGCAGTGTGTGGCTCCTCTGGGGGATGGGACAGGTGCTGTGTGAGGGTCCTCCGGGAGATGGGACATGTGCTGTTAGGGTCCTCCGGGAGATGGGGCATGTGCTGTGTGAGGGTCCTCTGGGAGATGGGGCGTGTGCTGTGTGAGCCCCACCAGGAGATGGGACATGTGCTGTGTGAGCCCATCCGGGAGACGGGACATGTGCTGTGTGAGCCCCTCCCTGGAGATGGGACATGTGCTGTGTGAGGCTGCTCCGGGAGATGGTGTGTGAGGCTGCTCTGGGAGACGGGACATGTGCTGTGTGAGCCCCTCCGAGAGATGGGACATGTGCTGTGTGAGGCTGCTCCGGGGGATGGGACATGTGGTGTGTGACGGTCCTCCGGGAGATGGGACGTGTGCTGTGTGATCCACTCCAGGAGATGGGACATGTGCTCTGTGAGCCCCTCCAGGAAACGGGACATGTGCTGTGTGAGCCCCTCCGAGAGATGGGACATGTGCTGTTTGAGCCACTCCGGTAGATTGGACATGTGCTGTGTGAGGGTCCTCCGGGAGCTGGGACATGTGCTGCGTGAGGGTCCTCCGGGAGATGGGACATGTGCTGTGATAGCCCCTCCGGGAGATGGGACATGTGCTGTGTGAGGGTACTCCGGGAGATGGGACATGTGCTGTGTGAGCCCCTCGGGGAGATGGGACATGTACTTTGTGAGCGTCCTCAGGGAGATTGGACATGTGCTGTGTGAGGGTCCTCCGGGAGATGGGACATGTGCTGTGAGGGTTCTCCGGGAGATAGGACATGTGCTGTGTGAGGGTCCTCCGGGAGATGGGGCATGTGCTGTGTGAGGGTCCTCCGGGAGATGGGACATGTGCTGTGTGAGCCCATCCGGGAGACGGGACATGTGCTATGTGAGCCCCTCCTGGAGATGGGACATGTGCTGTGTGAGGCTGCTCCGGGAGATGGTGTGTGAGGCAGCTCCGGGAGATGGGACATGTGCTGTGTGAGGCTGCTCCGGGAGATGGGACATGTGCTGTGTGAGGCTGCTCCAGGAGATGGGAAATGTGCTGTGTGAGGCTGCTCTGGGAAATGGGACATGTGCTGTGAGAGCCCTTCCGGGAGATGGGACATGTCCTGTGAGAGCCATTGCGGGAGATGGGACATGTGCTCTGTCAGCCCCTCCGGGAAATGGGACATGTGCTGCGTCAGCCCCCCCGGGAGATGGGACATGTGCTGTGTGAGGCTGCTCCGGGAGATGGTACATGTGCTGTGTGAGGGTCCTCCTGGAGATGGGACATGTGCTGTGAGGGTTCTCCAGGAGATGGGGCATGTGCTGTTTGAGGGTCCTCCAGGAGATGTGACATTAGCAGTGTGACCACCCCTCCGGTAGATGGGACATGTGTAGTGTGTGGCTCCTCTGGGGGATGGGACAGGTGTTGTGTGAAGGTCCTCCGGGAGATGGGACATGTGCTGTGTGAGCCCCTCCGGGAGATGGGACATGTGCTGTGTGAGGCTGCTCCGGGAGATGGTACATGTGCTGTGTGAGGCTGCTCCGGGAGATGGGACATGTGCTGTGTGAGGCTGCTCCGGGAGATGGGACGTGTGCTGTGTGATCAACTCCAGGAGATGGGGCACGTGCAGTGTGTGGGTCCTCTGGGGGATGGGACAGGTGCTGTGTGAGGGTCCTCCGGGAGATGGGACATGTGCTGTGTGAGGCTGCTCCGGGAGATGGGACATGTGCTGTGTGAGGCTGCTCCAGGAGATGGGAAATGTGCTGTGTGAAGCTGCTCTGGGAAATGGGACATGTGCTGTGTGAACCCCTCCGGGAGATTGGACATGTGCTGTGTGAGCGGCCCTCCGGGAGATGGGGCATGTGCTGTTTGAGGGTCCTCCAGGAGATGTGACATTAGCAGTGTGAGCAACCCTCCGGTAGATGGGACATGTGTAGTGTGTGGCTCCTCTGGGGGATGGGACAGGTGTTGTGTGAGGCTGCTCCGGGAGATGGGACATGTGCTGTGTGAGGCTGCTCCAGGAGATGGGACATGTGCTGTGTGAGGGTCCTCCTGGAGATGGGACATGTGCTGTGAGGGTTCTCCGGGAGATAGGACATGTGCTGTGTGAAGGTCCTCCGGGAGATGGGGCATATGCTGTGTGAGAGTCCTCTGGGAGATGGGTCGTGTGCTGTGTGAGCCCCTCCAGGAGATGGGACATGTGCTGTGTGAGCCACTCCGGGAGATGGGACATGTGCTGTGTGAGCCCCTCCGGGAGATGGGACATGTGCTGTGTGAGGCTGCTCCGGGAGATGGGACATGTGCTGTGTGAGGCTGCTCCGGGAGATGGGACATGTGGTGTGTGACGGTCCTCCGGGAGATGGGACGTGTGCTGTGTGATCCACTCCAGGAGATGGGGCATGTGCAGTGTGTGGCTCCTCTGGGGGATGGGACAGGTGCTGTGTGAGGGTCCTCCGGGAGATGGGACATATGCTGTTAGGGTCCTCCGGGAGATGGGGCATGTGCTGTATGAGGGTCCTCTGGGAGATGGGGCGTGTGCTGTGTGAGCCCCTCCAGGAGATGGGACATGTGCTGTGTGATCCACTCCAGGAGATGGGGCACGTGCAGTGTGTGGGTCCTCTGGGGGATGGGACAGGTGCTGTGTGAGAGTCCTCCGGGAGATGGGACATGTGCTGTTACGGTCCTCCGGGAGATGGGACATATGCTGTGTGAGGGAACACCAGGAGATGGGACATGTGCTGTGTGAGCCCATCCGGGAGACGGGACATGTGCTGTGTGAGCCCCTCCTGGAGATGGGACATGTGCTGTGTGAGGCTGCTCCGGGAGATGGTGTGTGAGGCTGCTCCGGGAGATGGGACATGTGCTGTGTGAGGCTGCTCCGGGAGATGGGACATGTGCTGTGTGAGGCTGCTCCAGGAGATGGGAAATGTGCTGTGTGAGGCTGCTCTGGGAAATGGGACATGTGCTGTGTGAACCCCTCCGGGAGATTGGACATGTGCTGTGTGCGCGCCCCTCCGGGAGATGGGGCATGTGCTGTTTGAGGGTCCTCCAGGAGATGTGACATTAGCAGTGTGAGCACCCCTCCGGTAGATGGGACATGTGTAGTGTGTGGCTCCTCTGGGGGATGGGACAGGTGTTGTGTGAAGGTCCTCCGGGAGATGGGACATGTGCTGTGTGAGCCCCTCCGGGAGATGGGACATGTGCTGTGTGAGGCTGCTCCGGGAGATGGTACATGTGCTGTGTGAGGCTGCTCCGGGAGATGGGACATGTGCTGTGTGAGGCTGCTCCGGGAGATGGGACATGTGCTGTGTGAGGCTGCTCCGGGAGATGGGACGTGTGCTGTGTGATCCACTCCAGGAGATGGGGCACGTGCAGTGTGTGGGTCCTCTGGGGGATGGGACAGGTGCTGTGTGAGGGTCCTCCGGGAGATGGGACATGTGCTGTTATGGTCCTCCGGGAGATGGGACATATGCTGTGTGAGGGTACACCAGGAGATGGGACATGTGCTGTGTGAGGGTCCTCCGGGAGATGGGACATGTGTTGTGCGAGGGTCCTCCGGGAGATGGGACATGTGCTGTGTGAGGGTCCTCTGGGAGATGGGTCGTGTGCTGTGTGAGCCCCTCCAGGAGATGGGACATGTGCTCTGTGAGCCCCTCCGGGAGTCGGGACATGTGCTGTGTGAGCCCCTCCGGGAGATGGGACATGTGCTGTGTGAGGCTGCTCCGGGAGATGGGACATGTGGTGTGTGACGGTCCTCCGGGAGATGGGACGTGTGCTGTGTGATCCACTCCAGGAGATGGGGCATGTGCAGTGTGTGGCTCCTCTGGGGGATGGGACAGGTGCTGTGTGAGGGTCCTCCGGGAGATGGGACATGTGCTGTTAGGGTCCTCCGGGAGATGGGGCATGTGCTGTGTGAGGGTCCTCTGGGAGATGGGGCGTGTGCTGTGTGAGCCCCACCAGGAGATGGGACATGTGCTGTGTGAGCCCATCCGGGAGACGGGACATGTGCTGTGTGAGCCCCTCCCTGGAGATGGGACATGTGCTGTGTGAGGCTGCTCCGGGAGATGGTGTGTGAGGCTGCTCTGGGAGACGGGACATGTGCTGTGTGAGCCCCTCCGAGAGATGGGACATGTGCTGTGTGAGGCTGCTCCGGGGGATGGGACATGTGGTGTGTGACGGTCCTCCGGGAGATGGGACGTGTGCTGTGTGATCCACTCCAGGAGATGGGACATGTGCTCTGTGAGCCCCTCCAGGAAACGGGACATATGCTGTGTGAGGGAACACCAGGAGATGGGACATGTGCTGTGTGAGCCCATCCGGGAGACGGGACATGTGCTGTGTGAGCCCCTCCTGGAGATGGGACATGTGCTGTGTGAGGCTGCTCCGGGAGATGGTGTGTGAGGCTGCTCCGGGAGATGGGACATGTGCTGTGTGAGGCTGCTCCGGGAGATGGGACATGTGCTGTGTGAGGCTGCTCCAGGAGATGGGAAATGTGCTGTGTGAGGCTGCTCTGGGAAATGGGACATGTGCTGTGTGAACCCCTCCGGGAGATTGGACATGTGCTGTGTGCGCCCCTCCGGGAGATGGGGCATGTGCTGTTTGAGGGTCCTCCAGGAGATGTGACATTAGCAGTGTGAGCACCCCTCCGGTAGATGGGACATGTGTAGTGTGTGGCTCCTCTGGGGGATGGGACAGGTGTTGTGTGAAGGTCCTCCGGGAGATGGGACATGTGCTGTGTGAGCCCCTCCGGGAGATGGGACATGTGCTGTGTGAGGCTGCTCCGGGAGATGGTACATGTGCTGTGTGAGGCTGCTCCGGGAGATGGGACATGTGCTGTGTGAGGCTGCTCCGGGAGATGGGACATGTGCTGTGTGAGGCTGCTCCGGGAGATGGGACGTGTGCTGTGTGATCCACTCCAGGAGATGGGGCACGTGCAGTGTGTGGTTCCTCTGGGGGATGGGACAGGTGCTGTGTGAGGGTCCTCCGGGAGATGGGACATGTGCTGTTATGGTCCTCCGGGAGATGGGACATATGCTGTGTGAGGGTACACCAGGAGATGGGACATGTGCTGTGTGAGGGTCCTCCGGGAGATGGGACATGTGTTGTGCGAGGGTCCTCCGGGAGATGGGACATGTGCTGTGTGAGGGTCCTCTGGGAGATGGGTCGTGTGCTGTGTGAGCCCCTCCAGGAGATGGGACATGTGCTCTGTGAGCCCCTCCGGGAGTCGGGACATGTGCTGTGTGAGCCCCTCCGGGAGATGGGACATGTGCTGTGTGAGGCTGCTCCGGGAGATGGGACATGTGGTGTGTGACGGTCCTCCGGGAGATGGGACGTGTGCTGTGTGATCCACTCCAGGAGATGGGGCATGTGCAGTGTGTGGCTCCTCTGGGGGATGGGACAGGTGCTGTGTGAGGGTCCTCCGGGAGATGGGACATGTGCTGTTAGGGTCCTCCGGGAGATGGGGCATGTGCTGTGTGAGGGTCCTCTGGGAGATGGGGCGTGTGCTGTGTGAGCCCCACCAGGAGATGGGACATGTGCTGTGTGAGCCCATCCGGGAGACGGGACATGTGCTGTGTGAGCCCCTCCCTGGAGATGGGACATGTGCTGTGTGAGGCTGCTCCGGGAGATGGTGTGTGAGGCTGCTCTGGGAGACGGGACATGTGCTGTGTGAGCCCCTCCGAGAGATGGGACATGTGCTGTGTGAGGCTGCTCCGGGGGATGGGACATGTGGTGTGTGACGGTCCTCCGGGAGATGGGACGTGTGCTGTGTGATCCACTCCAGGAGATGGGACATGTGCTCTGTGAGCCCCTCCAGGAAACGGGACATGTGCTGTGTGAGCCCCTCCGAGAGATGGGACATGTGCTGTTTGAGCCACTCCGGTAGATTGGACATGTGCTGTGTGAGGGTCCTCCGGGAGCTGGGACATGTGCTGCGTGAGGGTCCTCCGGGAGATGGGACATGTGCTGTGTTAGCCCCTCCGGGAGATGGGACATGTGCTGTGTGAGGGTACTCCGGGAGATGGGACATGTGCTTTGTGAGCCCCTCGGGGAGATGGGACATGTACTTTGTGAGCGTCCTCAGGGAGATTGGACATGTGCTGTGTGAGGGTCCTCCGGGAGATGGGACATGTGCTGTGAGGGTTCTCCGGGAGATAGGACATGTGCTGTGTGAGGGTCCTCCGGGAGATGGGGCATGTGCTGTGTGAGGGTCCTCCGGGAGATGGGACATGTGCTGTGTGAGCCCATCCGGGAGACGGGACATGTGCTGTGTGAGGCTGCTCCGGGAGATGGTGTGTGAGGCAGCTCCGGGAGATGGGACATGTGCTGTGTGAGGCTGCTCCGGGAGATGGGACATGTGCTGTGTGAGGCTGCTCCAGGAGATGGGAAATGTGCTGTGTGAGGCTGCTCTGGGAAATGGGACATGTGCTGTGAGAGCCCTTCCGGGAGATGGGACATGTCCTGTGAGAGCCATTGCGGGAGATGGGACATGTGCTCTGTCAGCCCCTCCGGGAAATGGGACATGTGCTGCGTCAGCCCCCCCGGGAGATGGGACATGTGCTGTGTGAGGCTGCTCCGGGAGATGGTACATGTGCTGTGTGAGGGTCCTCCTGGAGATGGGACATGTGCTGTGAGGGTTCTCCGGGAGATGGGGCATATGCTGTTTGAGGGTCCTCCAGGAGATGTGACATTAGCAGTGTGACCACCCCTCCGGTAGATGGGAGATGTGTATAGTGTGTGGCTCCTCTGGGGGATGGGACAGGTGCTGTGTGAGGGTCCTCCGGGAGATGGGACATGTGCTGTTAGGGTCCTCCGGGAGATGGGGCATGTGCTGTGTGAGGATCCTCTGGGAGATGGGGCGTGTGCTGTGTGAGCCCCTCCAGGAGATGGGACATGTGCTGTGAGCCCATCCGGGAGACGGGACATGTGCTGTGTGAGCCCCTCCCTGGAGATGGGACATGTGCTGTGTGAGGCTGCTCCGGGAGATGGTGTGTGAGGCTGCTCCGGGAGATGGGACATGTGCTGTGTGAGGGTCCTCCGGGAGATGGAACATGTGCTATGTGGGGTTCCTCCAGGAGATGGAACATGTGTTGTGCGAGGGTCCTCCGGGAGATGGGACACGTGCTGTGTCAGTCCCTCCAGGAGATGGGACATGTGCTGTGAGAGCCCTTCCGGGAGATGGGACATGTCCTGTGAGAGCCATAGCGGGAGATGGGACATGTGCTGTCAGCTCCTCCGGGAAATGGGACATGTGCTGCGTCAGCCCCCCCGGGAGATGGGACATGTGCTGTGTGAGGCTGCTCCGGGAGATGGGACATGTGCTGTGTGAGGCTGCTCCGGGAGATGGGACATGTGCTGTGTGAGGCTGCTCCAGGAGATGGGAAATGTGCTGTGTGAGGCTGCTCTGGGAAATGGGACATGTGCTGTGTGAACCCCTCCGGGAGATTGGACATGTGCTGTGTGAGCGCCCCTCCGGGAGATGGGGCATGTGCTGTTTGAGGGTCCTCCAGGAGATGTGACATTAGCAGTGTGAGCACCCCTCCGGTAGATGGGACATGTGTAGTGTGTGGCTCCTCTGGGGGATGGGACAGGTGTTGTGTGAAGGTCCTCCGGGAGATGGGACATGTGCTGTGTGAGCCCCTCCGGGAGATGGGACATGTGTTGTGTGAGGCTGCTCCGGGAGAAGATACATGTGCTGTGTGAGGCTGCTCCGGGAGATGGGACATGTGCTGTGTGAGGCTGCTCCGGGAGATGGGACATGTGCTGTGTGAGGGTCCTCCTGAAGATGGGACATGTGCTGTGAGGGTTCTCCGGGAGATAGGACATGTGCTGTGTGAGGGTCCTCCGGGAGATGGGGCATATGCTGTGTGAGGCTGCTCCGGGAGATGGGACGTGTGCTGTGTGATCCACTCCAAGAGATGGGGCACGTGCAGTGTGTGGGTCCTCTGGGGGATGGGACAGGTGCTGTGTGAGGGTCCTCCGGGAGATGGGACATGTGCTGTGTGAGGGTACACCAGGGAGATGGGACATGTGCTGTGTGAGGCTGCTCCGGGAGATGGTGTGTGAGGCTGCTCTGGGAGATGGGACATGTGCTGTGTGAGGGTCCTCCGGGAGATGGGACATGTGCTGTGTGAGGCTGCTCCGGGAGATGAGACGTGTGCTGTGTGATCCACTCCAGGAGATGGGGCACGTGCAGTGTGTGGGTCCTCTGGGGGATGGGACAGGTGCTGTGTGAGGGTCCTCCGGGAGATGGGACATGTGCTGTTCGGGTCCTCCGGGAGATGGGACATATGCTGTGTGAGGGTACACCAGGAGATGGGACATGTGCTGTGTGAGCGTCCTCCGGGAGATGGGACATGTGCAGTGTGTGGCTCCTCTGGGGGATGGGACAGGTGCTGTGTGAGGGTCCTCCGGGAGATGGGACATGTGCTGTTAGGGTCCTCCGGGAGATGGGGCATGTGCTGTGTGAGGGTCCTCTGGGAGATGGGGCGTGTGCTGTGTGAGCCCCACCAGGAGATGGGACATGTGCTGTGTGAGCCCATCCGGGAGACGGGACATGTGCTGTGTGAGCCCCTCCCTGGAGATGGGACATGTGCTGTGTGAGGCTGCTCCGGGAGATGGTGTGTGAGGCTGCTCTGGGAGATGGGTCATGTGCTGTGTGAGGGTCCTCCGGGAGATGGGACATGTGCTGTGTCAGCCCCTCCGGGAGATGGAACATGTGCTATGTGAGGTTCCTCCGGGAGATGGAACATGTGTTGTGCGAGGGTCCTCCGGGAGATGGGTCATGTGCTGTGTCAGTCCCTCCAGGAGATGGGACATGTGCTGTGAGAGCCCTTCCGGGAGATGGGACATGTCCTGTGAGAGCCATTCCGGGAGATGGGACATGTGCTCTGTCAGCCCCTCCGGGAAATGGGACATGTGCTGCGTCAGCCCCCCCGGGAGATGGGACATGTGCTGTGTGAGGCTGCTCCGGGAGATGGTACATGTGCTGTGTGAGGGTCCTCCTGGAGATGGGACATGTGCTGTGAGGGTTCTCCGGGAGATAGGACATGTGCTGTGTGAGGGTCCTCCGGGAGATGGGGCATGTGCTGTGTGAGGGTCCTCTGGGAGATGGGTCGTGTGCTGTGTGAGCCCCTCCAGGAGATGGGACATGTGCTGTGTGAGCCCCTCCGGGCGGCGGGACATGTGCTGTGTGAGCCCCTCCGGGAGATGGGACATGTGCTGTGTGAGGCTGCTCCGGGAGATGGTACATGTGCTGTGTGAGGCTGCTCCGGGAGATGGGACATGTGCTGTGTGAACCCCTCCGGGAGATGGGACATGTGCTGTGTGAGGCTGCTCCGGGAGATGGGACGTGTGCTGTGTGATCCACTCCAGGAGATGGGGCACGTGCAGTGTGTGGGTCCTCTCGGGGATGGGACAGGTGCTGTGTGAGGGTCCTCCGGGAGATGGGACATGTGCTGTTAGGGTCCTCCGGGAGATGGGACATATGCTGTGTGAGGGTACACCAGGAGATAGGACATGTGCTGTGTGAGGGTCCTCCGGGAGATGGGACATGTGTTGTGCGAGGGTCCTCCGGGAGATGGGACATGTGCTGTGTGAGGGTCCTCTGGGAGATGGGTCGTGTGCTGTGTGAGCCCCTCCAGGAGATGGAATATGTGCTGTGTGAGGCTGCTCCGGGGGATGGGACATGTGGTATGTGACGGTCCTCCGGGAGATGGGACGTGTGCTGTGTGATCCACTCCAGGAGATGGGACATGTGCTCTGTGAGCCTCTCCAGGAAACGGGACATGTGCTGTGTGAGCCCCTCCGAGAGATGGGACATGTGCTGTGTGAGGTTAATCCAAGAGATGGGACATGTGCTGTGTTAGCCCCTACGGGAGATTGGACATGTGATGTGTGAGGGTCCTCCGGGAGCTGGGACATGTGCTGCGTGAGGGTCCGCCGGGAGATGGGACATGTGCTGTGTCAGCCCCTCTGGGAGATGAGACATGTGCTGTGTGAGGTTAATCCAAGAGATGGGACATGTGCTGTGTTAGCCCCTACGGGAGATGGGACATGTGCTGTGTGAGGGTACTCCGGAAGATGGGATATGTGTTGCGTGAGGGTCCTCTGGGAGGTGGGACATGTGCTTTGTGAGCCCCTCCGGGAGATGGGACATGTGCTGTGTGAGGGTACTCCGGGAGATGGGACATGTGCTGTGTGAGCCCCTCGGGGAGATGGGAGCTGTGCTGTGTGAGGGTCCTCAGGGAGATTGGACATGTGCTGTGTGAGGGTCCTCCGGGAGATGGGACATGTGCTGTTAGGGTCCTCCGGGAGATGGGGCATGTGCTGTGTGAGGGTCCTCTGGGAGATGGGGCGTGTGCTGTGTGAGCCCCTCCTGGAGATGGGACATGTGCTATGTGAGGCTGCTCCGGGAGATGGTGTGTGAGGCTGCTCCGGGAGATGGGACATGTGCTGTGTGAGGCTGCTCCGGGAGATGGGACATGTGCTGTGTGAGGCTGCTCCAGGAGATGGGAAATGTGCTGTGTGAGGCTGCTCTGGGAAATGGGACATGTGCTGTGTGAACCCCTCCGGGAGATTGGACATGTGCTGTGTGAGCGCCCCTCCGGGAGATGGGACCTGTGTAATGTGTGGCTCCTCTGTGGGATGGGACAGGTGTTGTGTGAAGGTCCTCCGGGAGATGGGACATGTGCTGTGTGAGCCCCTCCGGGAGATGGGACATGTGCTGTGTGAGGCTGCTCCGGGAGATGGGACATGTGCTGTGTGAGGCTGCTCCATGATGGGACATGTGCTGTGTGAGGCTGCTCCGGGAGATGGGACGTGTGCTGTGTGATCCACTCCAGGAGATGGGGCACGTGCAGTGTGCGGGTCCTCTGGGGGATGGGACAGGTGTTGTGTGAGGGTCCTCCGGGAGATGGGACATGTGCTGTTAGGGTCCTCCGGGAGATGGGACATATGCTGTGTGAGGGTACACCAGGAGATGGGACATGTGCTGTGTGAGGGTCCTCCGGGAGATGGGACATGTGTTGTGCGAGGGTCCTCCGGGAGATGGGACATGTGCTGTGTGAGGGTCCTCTGGGAGATGGGTCGTGTGCTGTGTGAGCCCCTCCAGGAGTCGGGACATGTGCTGTGTGAGCCCCTCCGGGAGATGGGACATGTGCTGTGTGAGGCTGCTCCGGGAGATGGGACATGTGGTGTGTGACGGTCCTCCGGGAGATGGGACGTGTGCTGTGTGATCCACTCCAGGAGATGGGGCATGTGCAGTGTGTGGCTCCTCTGGGGGATGGGACAGGTGCTGTGTGAGGGTCCTCCGGGAGATGGGACATGTGCTGTTAGGGTCCTCCGGGAGATGGGGCATGTGCTGTGTGAGGGTCCTCTGGGAGATGGGGCGTGTGCTGTGTGAGCCCCTCCAGGAGATGGGACATGTGCTGTGTGAGGCTGCTCCGGGAGATGGTGTGTGAGGCTGCTCCGGGAGATGGGACATGTGCTGTGTGAGGCTGCTCTGGGAGATGGGACATGTGCTGTGTGAGGCTGCTCCAGGAGATGGGAAATGTGCTGTGTGAGGCTGCTCTGGGAAATGGGACATGTGCTGTGTGAACCCCTCCGGGAGATTGGACATGTGCTATGTGAGCGCCCCTCCGGGAGATGGGGCATGTGCTGTTTGAGGGTCCTCCAGGAGATGTGACATTAGCAGTGTGAGCACCCCTCCGGTAGATGGGACATGTGTAGTGTGTGGCTCCTCTGGGGGATGGGACAGGTGTTGTGTGAAGGTCCTCCGGGAGATGGGACATGTGCTGTGTGAGCCCCTCCGGGAGATGGGACATGTGCTGTGTGAGGCTGCTCCGGGAGATGGTACATGTGCTGTGTGAGGCTGCTCCGGGAGATGGGACATGTGCTGTGTGAGGCTGCTCCGGGAGATGGGACATGTGCTGTGTGAGGCTGCTCCGGGAGATGGGGCACGTGCAGTGTGTGGGTCCTCTCGGGGATGGGACAGGTGCTGTGTGAGGGTCCTCCGGGAGATGGGACATGTGCTGTTATGGTCCTCCGGGAGATGGGACATATGCTGTGTGAGGGTACACCAGGAGATGGGACATGTGCTGTGTGAGGGTCCTCCGGGAGATGGGACGTGTGCTGTGTGATCCACTCCAGGCGATGAGGCAAGTGCAGTGTGTGGCTCCTCTGGGGGATGGGACAGGTGCTGTGTGAGGGTCATCCGGGAGATGGGACATGTGCTGTTAGGGTCCTCCGGGAGATGGGGCATGTGCTGTGTGAGGGTCCTCTGGGAGATGGGGCGTGTGCTGTGTGAGCCCCACCAGGAGATGGGACATGTGCTGTGTGAGCCCCTCCCTGGAGATGGGACATGTGCTGTGTGAGGCTGCTCTGGGAGATGGTGTGTGGGTCCTCTGGGGGATGGGACAGGTGCTGTGTGAGGGTCCTCCGGGAGATGGGACATGTGCTGTTCGGGTCCTCCGGGAGATGGGACATATGCTGTGTGAGGGTACACCAGGAGATGGGACATGTGCTGTGTGAGGGTCCTCCGGGAGATGGGACATGTGTTGTGCGAGGGTTCTCCGGGAGATGGGTCGTGTGCTGTGTGAGCCCCTCCAGGAGATGGGACATGTGCTCTGTGAGCCCCTCCGGGAGTCGGGACATGTGCTCTGTGAGCCCCTCCGGGAGTCGGGACATGTGCTGTGTGAGCCCCTCCGGGAGTCGGGACATGTGCTGTGTGAGCCCCTCCGGGAGATGGGACATGTGCTGTGTGAGGCTGCTCCGGGAGATGGGACATGTGGTGTGTGACGGTCCTCCGGGAGATGGGACGTGTGCTGTGTGATCCACTCCAGGAGATGGGGCATGTGCAGTGTGTGGCTCCTCTGGGGGATGGGACAGGGGCTGTGTGAGGGTCCTCCGGGAGATGGGACATGTGCTGTTAGGGTCCTCCGGGAGATGGGGCATGTGCTGTGTGAGGGTCCTCTGGGAGATGGGGCGTGTGCTGTGTGAGCCCCACCAGGAGATGGGACATGTGCTGTGTGAGCCCATCCGGGAGACGGGACATGTGCTGTGTGAGCCCCTCCCTGGAGATGGGACATGTGCTGTGTGAGGCTGCTCCGGGAGATGGTGTGTGAGGCTGCTCCGGGAGATGGGACATGTGCTGTGTGAGGGTCCTCCGGGAGATGGAACATGTGCTATGTGGGGTTCCTCCAGGAGATGGAACATGTGTTGTGCGAGGGTCCTCCGGGAGATGGGACACGTGCTGTGTCAGTCCCTCCAGGAGATGGGACATGTGCTGTGAGAGCCCTTCCGGGAGATGGGACATGTCCTGTGAGAGCCATAGCGGGAGATGGGACATGTGCTGTCAGCTCCTCCGGGAAATGGGACATGTGCTGCGTCAGCCCCCCCGGGAGATGGGACATGTGCTGTGTGAGGCTGCTCCGGGAGATGGGACATGTGCTGTGTGAGGCTGCTCCGGGAGATGGGACATGTGCTGTGTGAGGCTGCTCCAGGAGATGGGAAATGTGCTGTGTGAGGCTGCTCTGGGAAATGGGACATGTGCTGTGTGAACCCCTCCGGGAGATTGGACATGTGCTGTGTGAGCGCCCCTCCGGGAGATGGGGCATGTGCTGTTTGAGGGTCCTCCAGGAGATGTGACATTAGCAGTGTGAGCACCCCTCCGGTAGATGGGACATGTGTAGTGTGTGGCTCCTCTGGGGGATGGGACAGGTGTTGTGTGAAGGTCCTCCGGGAGATGGGACATGTGCTGTGTGAGCCCCTCCGGGAGATGGGACATGTGTTGTGTGAGGCTGCTCCGGGAGAAGATACATGTGCTGTGTGAGGCTGCTCCGGGAGATGGGACATGTGCTGTGTGAGGCTGCTCCGGGAGATGGGACATGTGCTGTGTGAGGGTCCTCCTGAAGATGGGACATGTGCTGTGAGGGTTCTCCGGGAGATAGGACATGTGCTGTGTGAGGGTCCTCCGGGAGATGGGGCATATGCTGTGTGAGGCTGCTCCGGGAGATGGGACGTGTGCTGTGTGATCCACTCCAAGAGATGGGGCACGTGCAGTGTGTGGGTCCTCTGGGGGATGGGACAGGTGCTGTGTGAGGGTCCTCCGGGAGATGGGACATGTGCTGTGTGAGGGTACACCAGGGAGATGGGACATGTGCTGTGTGAGGCTGCTCCGGGAGATGGTGTGTGAGGCTGCTCTGGGAGATGGGACATGTGCTGTGTGAGGGTCCTCCGGGAGATGGGACATGTGCTGTGTGAGGCTGCTCCGGGAGATGAGACGTGTGCTGTGTGATCCACTCCAGGAGATGGGGCACGTGCAGTGTGTGGGTCCTCTGGGGGATGGGACAGGTGCTGTGTGAGGGTCCTCCGGGAGATGGGACATGTGCTGTTCGGGTCCTCCGGGAGATGGGACATATGCTGTGTGAGGGTACACCAGGAGATGGGACATGTGCTGTGTGAGCGTCCTCCGGGAGATGGGACATGTGCAGTGTGTGGCTCCTCTGGGGGATGGGACAGGTGCTGTGTGAGGGTCCTCCGGGAGATGGGACATGTGCTGTTAGGGTCCTCCGGGAGATGGGGCATGTGCTGTGTGAGGGTCCTCTGGGAGATGGGGCGTGTGCTGTGTGAGCCCCACCAGGAGATGGGACATGTGCTGTGTGAGCCCATCCGGGAGACGGGACATGTGCTGTGTGAGCCCCTCCCTGGAGATGGGACATGTGCTGTGTGAGGCTGCTCCGGGAGATGGTGTGTGAGGCTGCTCTGGGAGATGGGTCATGTGCTGTGTGAGGGTCCTCCGGGAGATGGGACATGTGCTGTGTCAGCCCCTCCGGGAGATGGAACATGTGCTATGTGAGGTTCCTCCGGGAGATGGAACATGTGTTGTGCGAGGGTCCTCCGGGAGATGGGTCATGTGCTGTGTCAGTCCCTCCAGGAGATGGGACATGTGCTGTGAGAGCCCTTCCGGGAGATGGGACATGTCCTGTGAGAGCCATTCCGGGAGATGGGACATGTGCTCTGTCAGCCCCTCCGGGAAATGGGACATGTGCTGCGTCAGCCCCCCCGGGAGATGGGACATGTGCTGTGTGAGGCTGCTCCGGGAGATGGTACATGTGCTGTGTGAGGGTCCTCCTGGAGATGGGACATGTGCTGTGAGGGTTCTCCGGGAGATAGGACATGTGCTGTGTGAGGGTCCTCCGGGAGATGGGGCATGTGCTGTGTGAGGGTCCTCTGGGAGATGGGTCGTGTGCTGTGTGAGCCCCTCCAGGAGATGGGACATGTGCTGTGTGAGCCCCTCCGGGCGACGGGACATGTGCTGTGTGAGCCCCTCCGGGAGATGGGACATGTGCTGTGTGAGGCTGCTCCGGGAGATGGTACATGTGCTGTGTGAGGCTGCTCCGGGAGATGGGACATGTGCTGTGTGAACCCCTCCGGGAGATGGGACATGTGCTGTGTGAGGCTGCTCCGGGAGATGGGACGTGTGCTGTGTGATCCACTCCAGGAGATGGGGCACGTGCAGTGTGTGGGTCCTCTCGGGGATGGGACAGGTGCTGTGTGAGGGTCCTCCGGGAGATGGGACATGTGCTGTTAGGGTCCTCCGGGAGATGGGACATATGCTGTGTGAGGGTACACCAGGAGATGGGACATGTGCTGTGTGAGGGTCCTCCGGGAGATGGGACATGTGCTGTGCGAGGGTCCTCCGGGAGATGGGACATGTGCTGTGTGAGGGTCCTCTGGGAGATGGGTCGTGTGCTGTGTGAGCCCCTCCAGGAGATGGAATATGTGCTGTGTGAGGCTGCTCCGGGGGATGGGACATGTGGTATGTGACGGTCCTCCGGGAGATGGGACGTGTGCTGTGTGATCCACTCCAGGAGATGGGACATGTGCTCTGTGAGCCTCTCCAGGAAACGGGACATGTGCTGTGTGAGCCCCTCCGAGAGATGGGACATGTGCTGTGTGAGGTTAATCCAAGAGATGGGACATGTGCTGTGTTAGCCCCTACGGGAGATTGGACATGTGATGTGTGAGGGTCCTCCGGGAGCTGGGACATGTGCTGCGTGAGGGTCCGCCGGGAGATGGGACATGTGCTGTGTCAGCCCCTCTGGGAGATGAGACATGTGCTGTGTGAGGTTAATCCAAGAGATGGGACATGTGCTGTGTTAGCCCCTACGGGAGATGGGACATGTGCTGTGTGAGGGTACTCCGGAAGATGGGATATGTGTTGCGTGAGGGTCCTCTGGGAGGTGGGACATGTGCTTTGTGAGCCCCTCCGGGAGATGGGACATGTGCTGTGTGAGGGTACTCCGGGAGATGGGACATGTGCTGTGTGAGCCCCTCGGGGAGATGGGAGCTGTGCTGTGTGAGGGTCCTCAGGGAGATTGGACATGTGCTGTGTGAGGGTCCTCCGGGAGATGGGACATGTGCTGTTAGGGTCCTCCGGGAGATGGGGCATGTGCTGTGTGAGGGTCCTCTGGGAGATGGGGCATGTGCTGTGTGAGCCCCTCCTGGAGATGGGACATGTGCTGTGTGAGGCTGCTCCGGGAGATGGTGTGTGAGGCTGCTCCGGGAGATGGGACATGTGCTGTGTGAGGCTGCTCCGGGAGATGGGACATGTGCTGTGTGAGGCTGCTCCAGGAGATGGGAAATGTGCTGTGTGAGGCTGCTCTGGGAAATGGGACATGTGCTGTGTGAACCCCTCCGGGAGATTGGACATGTGCTGTGTGAGCGCCCCTCCGGGAGATGGGACCTGTGTAATGTGTGGCTCCTCTGTGGGATGGGACAGGTGTTGTGTGAAGGTCCTCCGGGAGATGGGACATGTGCTGTGTGAGCCCCTCCGGGAGATGGGACATGTGCTGTGTGAGGCTGCTCCGGGAGATGGGACATGTGCTGTGTGAGGCTGCTCCATGATGGGACATGTGCTGTGTGAGGCTGCTCCGGGAGATGGGACGTGTGCTGTGTGATCCACTCCAGGAGATGGGGCACGTGCAGTGTGCGGGTCCTCTGGGGGATGGGACAGGTGCTGTGTGAGGGTCCTCCGGGAGATGGGACATGTGCTGTTAGGGTCCTCCGGGAGATGGGACATATGCTGTGTGAGGGTACACCAGGAGATGGGACATGTGCTGTGTGAGGGTCCTCCGGGAGATGGGACATGTGTTGTGCGAGGGTCCTCCGGGAGATGGGACATGTGCTGTGTGAGGGTCCTCTGGGAGATGGGTCGTGTGCTGTGTGAGCCCCTCCAGGAGTCGGGACATGTGCTGTGTGAGCCCCTCCGGGAGATGGGACATGTGCTGTGTGAGGCTGCTCCGGGAGATGGGACATGTGGTGTGTGACGGTCCTCCGGGAGATGGGACGTGTGCTGTGTGATCCACTCCAGGAGATGGGGCATGTGCAGTGTGTGGCTCCTCTGGGGGATGGGACAGGTGCTGTGTGAGGGTCCTCCGGGAGATGGGACATGTGCTGTTAGGGTCCTCCGGGAGATGGGGCATGTGCTGTGTGAGGGTCCTCTGGGAGATGGGGCGTGTGCTGTGTGAGCCCCTCCAGGAGATGGGACATGTGCTGTGTGAGGCTGCTCCGGGAGATGGTGTGTGAGGCTGCTCCGGGAGATGGGACATGTGCTGTGTGAGGCTGCTCTGGGAGATGGGACATGTGCTGTGTGAGGCTGCTCCAGGAGATGGGAAATGTGCTGTGTGAGGCTGCTCTGGGAAATGGGACATGTGCTGTGTGAACCCCTCCGGGAGATTGGACATGTGCTATGTGAGCGCCCCTCCGGGAGATGGGGCATGTGCTGTTTGAGGGTCCTCCAGGAGATGTGACATTAGCAGTGTGAGCACCCCTCCGGTAGATGGGACATGTGTAGTGTGTGGCTCCTCTGGGGGATGGGACAGGTGTTGTGTGAAGGTCCTCCGGGAGATGGGACATGTGCTGTGTGAGCCCCTCCGGGAGATGGGACATGTGCTGTGTGAGGCTGCTCCGGGAGATGGTACATGTGCTGTGTGAGGCTGCTCCGGGAGATGGGACATGTGCTGTGTGAGGCTGCTCCGGGAGATGGGACATGTGCTGTGTGAGGCTGCTCCGGGAGATGGGGCACGTGCAGTGTGTGGGTCCTCTCGGGGATGGGACAGGTGCTGTGTGAGGGTCCTCCGGGAGATGGGACATGTGCTGTTATGGTCCTCCGGGAGATGGGACATATGCTGTGTGAGGGTACACCAGGAGATGGGACATGTGCTGTGTGAGGGTCCTCCGGGAGATGGGACGTGTGCTGTGTGATCCACTCCAGGCGATGAGGCAAGTGCAGTGTGTGGCTCCTCTGGGGGATGGGACAGGTGCTGTGTGAGGGTCATCCGGGAGATGGGACATGTGCTGTTAGGGTCCTCCGGGAGATGGGGCATGTGCTGTGTGAGGGTCCTCTGGGAGATGGGGCGTGTGCTGTGTGAGCCCCACCAGGAGATGGGACATGTGCTGTGTGAGCCCCTCCCTGGAGATGGGACATGTGCTGTGTGAGGCTGCTCTGGGAGATGGTGTGTGGGTCCTCTGGGGGATGGGACAGGTGCTGTGTGAGGGTCCTCCGGGAGATGGGACATGTGCTGTTCGGGTCCTCCGGGAGATGGGACATATGCTGTGTGAGGGTACACCAGGAGATGGGACATGTGCTGTGTGAGGGTCCTCCGGGAGATGGGACATGTGTTGTGCGAGGGTTCTCCGGGAGATGGGTCGTGTGCTGTGTGAGCCCCTCCAGGAGATGGGACATGTGCTCTGTGAGCCCCTCCGGGAGTCGGGACATGTGCTCTGTGAGCCCCTCCGGGAGTCGGGACATGTGCTGTGTGAGCCCCTCCGGGAGTCGGGACATGTGCTGTGTGAGCCCCTCCGGGAGATGGGACATGTGCTGTGTGAGGCTGCTCCGGGAGATGGGACATGTGGTGTGTGACGGTCCTCCGGGAGATGGGACGTGTGCTGTGTGATCCACTCCAGGAGATGGGGCATGTGCAGTGTGTGGCTCCTCTGGGGGATGGGACAGGGGCTGTGTGAGGGTCCTCCGGGAGATGGGACATGTGCTGTTAGGGTCCTCCGGGAGATGGGGCATGTGCTGTGTGAGTGTCCTCTGGGAGATGGGGCGTGTGCTGTGTGAGCCCCACCAGGAGATGGGACATGTGCTGTGTGAGCCCATGCGGGAGACGGGACATGTGCTGTGTGAGCCCCTCCCTGGAGATGGGACATGTGCTGTGTGAGGCTGCTCCGAGAGATGGTGTGTGAGGCTGCTCTGGGAGATGGGTCATGTGCTGTGTGAGGGTCCTCCGGGAGATGGGACATGTGCTGTGTCAGCCCCTCCGGGAGATGGAACATGTGCTATGTGAGGTTCCTCCGGGAGATGGAACATGTGTTGTGCGAGGGTCCTCCGGGAGATGGGACATGTGCTGTGTCAGTCCCTCCGGGAGATGGGACATGTGCTGTGTGAGGCTGCTCCGGGAGATGGGACGTGTGCTGTGTGATCCACTCCAGGAGATGGGGCACGTGCAGTGTGTGGGTCCTCTCGGGGATGGGACAGGTGCTGTGTGAGGGTCCTCCGGGAGATGGGACATGTGCTGTTATGGTCCTCCGGGAGATGGGACATATGCTGTGTGAGGGTACACCAGGAGATGGGACATGTGCTGTGTGAGGGTCCTCCGGGAGATGGGACGTGTGCTGTGTGATCCACTCCAGGAGATGGGGCAAGTGCAGTGTGTGGCTCCTCTGGGGGATGGGACAGGTGCTGTGTGAGGGTCATCCGGGAGATGGGACATGTGCTGTTAGGGTCCTCCGGGAGATGGGGCATGTGCTGTGTGAGGGTCCTCTGGGAGATGGGGCGTGTGCTGTGTGAGCCCCACCAGGAGATGGGACATGTGCTGTGTGAGCCCCTCCCTGGAGATGGGACATGTGCTGTGTGAGGCTGCTCCGGGAGATGGTGCGTGAGGCTGCTCTGGGAGATGGGACATGTGCTGTGTGAGGGTCCTCCAGGAGATGGGACATGTGTTGTGCGAGGGTTCTCCGGGAGATGGGACATGTGCTGTGTGAGGGTCCTCTGGGAGATGGGTCGTGTGCTGTGTGAGCCCCTCCAGGAGATGGGACATGTGCTCTGTGAGCCCCTCCGGGAGTCGGGACATGTGCTGTGTGAGCCCCTCCGGGAGTCGGGACATGTGCTGTGTGAGCCCCTCCGGGAGATGGGACATGTGCTGTGTGAGGCTGCTCCGGGAGATGGGACATGTGGTGTGTGACGGTCCTCCGGGAGATGGGACGTGTGCTGTGTGATCCACTCCAGGAGATGGGGCATGTGCAGTGTGTGGCTCCTCTGGGGGATGGGACAGGGGCTGTGTGAGGGTCCTCCGGGAGATGGGACATGTGCTGTTAGGGTCCTCCGGGAGATGGGGCATGTGCTGTGTGAGGGTCCTCTGGGAGATGGGGCGTGTGCTGTGTGAGCCCCACCAGGAGATGGGACATGTGCTGTGTGAGCCCATCCGGGAGACGGGACATGTGCTGTGTGAGCCCCTCCCTGGAGATGGGACATGTGCTGTGTGAGGCTGCTCCGAGAGATGGTGTCTGAGGCTGCTCTGGGAGATGGGTCATGTGCTGTGTGAGGGTCCTCCGGGAGATGGGACATGTGCTGTGTCAGCCCCTCCGGGAGATGGAACATGTGCTATGTGAGGTTCCTCCGGGAGATGGAACATGTGTTGTGCGAGGGTCCTCCGGGAGATGGGACATGTGCTGTGTCAGTCCCTCCAGGAGATGGGACATGTGCTGTGAGAGCCCTTCCGGGAGATGGGACATGTCCTGTGAGAGCCATTGTGGGAGATGGGACATGTGCTCTGTCAGCCCCTCCGGGAAATGGGACATGTGCTGCGTCAGCCCCCCCGGGAGATGGGACATGTGCTGTGTGAGACTGCTCCGGGAGATGGTACATGTGCTGTGTGAGGGTCCTCCTGGAGATGGGACATGTGCTGTGAGGGTTCTCCGGGAGATAGGACATGTGCTGTGTGAGGGTCCTCCGGGAGATGGGGCATGTGCTGTGTGAGGGTCCTCTGGGAGATGGGTCGTGTGCTGTGTGAGCCCCTCCAGGAGATGGGACATGTGCTGTGTGAGCCCCTCCAGGAGATGGGACATGTGCTGTGTGAGCCCCTCCAGGAGATGGGACATGTGCTGTGTGAGCCCCTCCGGGCGACGGGACATGTGCAGTGTGAGCCTCTCCGGGAGATGAGACATGTGCTGTGTGAGGCTGCTCCGGGAGATGGTACATGTGCTGTGTGAGGCTGCTCCGGGAGATGGGACATGTGCTGTGTGAGGCTGCTCCGGGAGATGGGACGTGTGCTGTGTGATCCACTCCAGGAGATGGGGCACGTGAAGTGTGTGGGTCCTCTGGGGGATGGGACAGGTGCTGTGTGAGGGTCCTCCGGGAGATGGGACATGTGCTGTTACGGTCCTCCGGGAGATGGGACATATGCTGTGTGAGGGAACACCAGGAGATGGGACATGTGCTGTGTGAGGGTCCTCCGGGAGATGGGACATGTGCTGTGTGAGGGTCCTCTGGGAGATGGGTCGTGTGCTGTGTGAGCCCCTCCAGGAGATGGGACATGTGCTCTGTGAGCCCCTCCGGGAGACGGGACATGTGCTGTGTGAGCCCCTCCGAGAGATGGGACATGTGCTGATTGAGCCACTCCGGTAGATTGGACATGTGCTGTGTGAGGGTCCTCCGGGAGCTGGGACATGTGCTGCGTGAGGGTGCTCCGGGAGATGGGACATGTGCTGTGTCAGCCCCTCTGGGAGATGAGACATGTGCTGTGTGAGGTTAATCCGAGAGATGGGACATGTGCTGTGTTAGCCCCTACGGGAGATGGGACATGTGCTGTGTGAGGGTACTCCGGAAGATGGGATATGTGTTGCGTGAGGGTCCTCTGGGAGGTGGGACATGTGCTTTGTGACCCCCTCCGGGAGATGGGACATGTGCTGTGTGAGGGTCCTCCGGGAGATGGGACATGTGCTGTGTGAGCCCCTCGGGGAGATGGGAACTGTGCTGTATGAGGGTCCTCAGTGAGATTGGACATGTGCTGTGTGAGGGTCCTCCGGGAGATGGGACATGTGCTGTTCGGGTCCTCCGGGAGATGGGGCATGTGCTGTGTGAGGGTCCTCCGGGAGATGGGGCGTGTGCTGTGTGAGCCCCTCCAGGAGATGGGACATGTGCTGTGTGAGCCCATCCGGGAGACGGGACATGTGCTGTGTGAGCCCCTCCTGGAGATGGGACATGTGCTGTGTGAGGCTGCTCCGGGAGATGGTGTGTGAGGCTGCTCCGGGAGATGGGACATGTGCTGTGTGAGGCTGCTCCGGGAGATGGGACATGTGCTGTGTGAGGCTGCTCCAGGAGATGGGAAATGTGCTGTGTGAGGCTGCTCTGGGAAATGGGACATGTGCTGTGTGAACCCCTCCGGGAGATTGGACATGTGCTGTGTGAGCGCCCCTCCGGGAGATGGGGCATGTGCTGTTTGAGGGTCCTCAAGGAGATGTGACATTAGCAGTGTGAGCACCCCTCCGGTAGATGGGACATGTGTAGTGTGTGGCTCCTCTGGGGGATGGGACAGGTGTTGTGTGAGGCTGCTCCGGGAGATGGGACATGTGCTGTGTGAGGCTGCTCCAGGAGATGGGACATGTGCTGTGTGAGGGTCCTCCTGGAGATGGGACATGTGCTGTGAGGGTTCTCCGGGAGATAGGACATGTGCTGTGTGAGAGTCCTCTGGGAGATGGGTCGTGTGCTGTGTGAGCCCCTCCAGGTGATGGGACATGTGCTCTGTGAGCCCCTCCGGGAGTCGGGACATGTGCTGTGTGAGCCCCTCCGGGAGATGGGACATGTGCTGTGTGAGGCTGCTCCGGGAGATGGGACATGTGGTGTGTGACGGTCCTCCGGGAGATAGGACGTGTGCTGTGTGATCCACTCCAGGAGATGGGGCATGTGCAGTGTGTGGCTCCTCTGGGGGATGGGACAGGTGCTGTGTGAGGGTCCTCCGGGAGATGGGACATGTGCTGTTAGGGTCCTCCGGGAGATGGGGCATGTGCTGTGTGAGGGTCCTCTGGGAGATGGGGCGTGTGCTGTGTGAGCCCCACCAGGAGATGGGACATGTGCTGTGTGAGCCCATCCGGGAGACGGGACATGTGCTGTGTGAGCCCCTCCCTGGAGATGGGACATGTGCTGTGTGAGGCTGCTCCGGGAGATGGTGTGTGAGGCTGCTCTGGGAGACGGGACATGTGCTGTGTGAGCCCCTCCGAGAGATGGGACATGTGCTGTGTGAGGCTGCTCCGGGGGATGGGACATGTGGTGTGTGACGGTCCTCCGGGAGATGGGACGTGTGCTGTGTGATCCACTCCACGAGATGGGACATGTGCTCTGTGAGCCCCTCCAGGAAACGGGACATGTGCTGTGTGAGCCCCTCCGAGAGATGAGACATGTGCTGTTTGAGCCACTCCGGTAGATTGGACATGTGCTGTGTGAGGGTCCTCCGGGAGCTGGGACATGTGCTGCGTGAGGGTCCTCCGGGAGATGGGACATGTGCTGTGTTAGCCCCTCCGGGAGATGGGACATGTGCTGTGTGAGGGTACTCCGGGAGATGGGACATGTGCTGTGTGAGCCCCTCGGGGAGATGGGACATGTACTTTGTGAGCGTCCTCAGGGAGATTGGACATGTGCTGTGTGAGGGTCCTCCGGGAGATGGGACATGTGCTGTGAGGGTTCTCCGGGAGATAGGACATGTGCTGTGTGAGGGTCCTCCGGGAGATGGGGCATGTGCTGTGTGAGGGTCCTCCGGGAGATGGGACATGTGCTGTGTGAGCCCATCCGGGAGACGGGACATGTGCTGTGTGAGCCCCTCCTGGAGATGGGACATGTGCTGTGTGAGGCTGCTCCGGGACATGGTGTGTGAGGCAGCTCCGGGAGATGGGACATGTGCTGTGTGAGGCTGCTCCGGGAGATGGGACATGTGCTGTGTGAGGCTGCTCCAGGAGATGGGAAATGTGCTGTGTGAGGCTGCTCTGGGAAATGGGACATGTGCTGTGAGAGCCCTTCCGGGAGATGGGACATGTCCTGTGAGAGCCATTGCGGGAGATGGGACATGTGCTCTGTCAGCCCCTCCGGGAAATGGGACATGTGCTGCGTCAGCCCCCCCGGGAGATGGGACATGTGCTGTGTGAGGCTGCTCCGGGAGATGGTACATGTGCTGTGTGAGGGTCCTCCTGGAGATGGGACATGTGCTGTGAGGGTTCTCCGGGAGATGGGGCATATGCTGTTTGAGGGTCCTCCAGGAGATGTGACATTAGCAGTGTGACCACCCCTCCGGTAGATGGGACATGTGTAGTGTGTGGCTCCTCTGGGGGATGGGACAGGTGTTGTGTGAAGGTCCTCCGGGAGATGGGACATGTGCTGTGTGAGCCCCTCCGGGAGATGGGACATGTGCTGTGTGAGGCTGTCCGGGAGATGGTACATGTGCTGTGTGAGGCTGCTCCGGGAGATGGGACATGTGCTGTGTGAGGCTGCTCCGGGAGATGGGACGTGTGCTATGTGATCCACTCCAGGAGATGGGGCACGTGCAGTGTGTGGGTCCTCTGGGGGATGGGACAGGTGCTGTGTGAGGGTCCTCCGGGAGATGGGACATGTGCTGTTAGGGGCCTCCGGGAGATGGGACATATGCTGTGTGAGGGTACACGAGGAGATGGGACATGTGCTGTGTGAGGGTCCTCCGGGAGATGGGACATGTGTTGTGCGAGGGTCCTCCGGGAGATGGGACATGTGCTGTGTGAGGGTCCTCTGGGAGATGGGTCGTGTGCTGTGTGAGCCCCTCCAGGAGATGGGACATGTGCTCTGTGAGCCCCTCCGGGAGTCGGGACATGTGCTGTGTGAGCCCCTCCGGGAGATGGGACATGTGCTGTGTGAGGCTGCTCCGGGAGATGGGACATGTGGTGTGTGACAGTCCTCCGGGAGATGGGACGAGTGCTGTGTGATCCACTCCAGGAGATGGGGCATGTGCAGTGTGTGGCTCCTCTGGGGGATGGGACAGGTGCTGTGTGAGGGTCCTCCGGGAGATGGGACATGTGCTGTGTGAGGGTCCTCCGGGAGATGGGGCATGTGCTGTGTCAGCCCCTCCGGGAGATGGAACATGTGCTATGTGAGGTTCCTCCGGGAGATGGAACATGTGTTGTGCGAGGGTCCTCCGGGAGATGGGACACGTGCTGTGTCAGTCCCTCCAGGAGATGGGACATGTGCTGTGAGAGCCCTTCCGGGAGATGGGACATGTCCTGTGAGAGCCATTGCGGGAGATGGGACATGTGCTGTCAGCTCCTCCGGGAAATGGGACATGTGCTGCGTCAGCCCCCCCGGGAGATGGGACATGTGCTGTGTGAGGCTGCTCCGGGAGATGGGACATGTGCTGTGTGAGGCTGCTCCGGGAGATGGGACATGTGCTGTGTGAGGCTGCTCTGGGAAATGGGACATGTGCTGTGTGAACCCCTCCGGGAGATTGGACATGTGCTGTGTGAGCGCCCCTCCGGGAGATGGGGCATGTGCTGTTTGAGGGTCCTCCAGGAGATGTGACATTAGCAGTGTGAGCACCCCTCCGGTAGATGGGACATGTGTAGTGTGTGGCTCCTCTGGGGGATGGGACAGGTGTTGTGTGAAGGTCCTCCGGGAGATGGGACATGTGCTGAGTGAGCCCCTCCGGGAGATGGGACATGTGTTGTGTGAGGCTGCTCCGGGAGAAGATACATGTGCTGTGTGAGGCTGCTCCGGGAGATGGGACATGTGCTGTGTGAGGCTGCTCCGGGAGATGGGACATGTGCTGTGTGAGGGTCCTCCTGAAGATGGGACATGTGCTGTGAGGGTTCTCCGGGAGATAGGACATGTGCTGTGTGAGGGTCCTCCGGGAGATGGGGCATATGCTGTGTGAGAGTCCTCTGTGAGATGGGTCGTGTGCTGTGTGAGCCCCTCCAGGAGATGGGACATGTGCTGTGTGAGGCTGCTCCGGGAGATGAGACGTGTGCTGTGTGATCCACTCCAGGAGATGGGGCACGTGCAGTGTGTGGGTCCTCTGGGGGATGGGACAGGTGCTGTGTGAGGGTCCTCCGGGAGATGGGACATGTGCTGTTCGGGTCCTCCGGGAGATGGGACATATGCTGTGTGAGGGTACACCAGGAGATGGGACATGTGCTGTGTGAGGGTCCTCCGGGAGATGGGACATGTGCAGTGTGTGGCTCCTCTGGGGGATGGGACAGGTGCTGTGTGAGGGTCCTCCGGGAGATGGGACATGTGCTGTTAGGGTCCTCCGGGAGATGGGGCATGTGCTGTGTGAGGGTCCTCTGGGAGATGGGGCGTGTGCTGTGTGAGCCCCACCAGGAGATGGGACATGTGCTGTGTGAGCCCATCCGGGAGACGGGACATGTGCTGTGTGAGCCCCTCCCTGGAGATGGGACATGTGCTGTGTGAGGCTGCTCCGGGAGATGGTGTGTGAGGCTGCTCTGGGAGATGGGTCATGTGCTGTGTGAGGGTCCTCCGGGAGATGGGACATGTGCTGTGTCAGCCCCTCCGGGAGATGGAACATGTGCTATGTGAGGTTCCTCCGGGAGATGGAACATGTGTTGTGCGAGGGTCCTCCGGGAGATGGGACATGTGCTGTGTCAGTCCCTCCAGGAGATGGGACATGTGCTGTGAGAGCCCTTCCGGGAGATGGGACATGTCCTGTGAGAGCCATTCCGGGAGATGGGACATGTGCTCTGTCAGCCCCTCCGGGAAATGGGACATGTGCTGCGTCAGCCCCCCCGGGAGATGGGACATGTGCTGTGTGAGGCTGCTCCGGGAGATGGTACATGTGCTGTGTGAGGGTCCTCCTGGAGATGGGACATGTGCTGTGAGGGTTCTCCGGGAGATAGGACATGTGCTGTGTGAGGGTCCTCCGGGAGATGGGGCATGTGCTGTGTGAGGGTCCTCTGGGAGATGGGTCGTGTGCTGTGTGAGCCCCTCCAGGAGATGGGACATGTGCTGTGTGAGCCCCTCCGGGCGACGGGACATGTGCTGTGTGAGCCCCTCCGGGAGATGGGACATGTGCTGTGTGAGGCTGCTCCGGGAGATGGTACATGTGCTGTGTGAGGCTGCTCCGGGAGATGGGACATGTGCTGTGTGAACCCCTCCGGGAGATGGGACATGTGCTGTGTGAGGCTGCTCCGGGAGATGGGACGTGTGCTGTGTGATCCACTCCAGGAGATGGGGCACGTGCAGTGTGTGGGTCCTCTGGGGGATGGGACAGGTGCTGTGTGAGGGTCCTCCGGGAGATGGGACATGTGCTGTGTGAGCCCCTCCAGGCGACGGGACATGTGCTTTGTGAGGCTGCTCCGGGAGATGGGACATGTGCTGTGTGAGGCTGCTCCGGGAGATGGGACATGTGCTGTGTGAGGCTGCTCCGGGAGATGGGACGTGTGCTGTGTGATCCACTCCAGGAGATGGGGCACGTGCAGTGTGTGGGTCCTCTCGGGGATGGGACAGGTGCTGTGTGAGGCTCCTCCGGGAGATGGGACATGTGCTGTTAGGGTCCTCCGGGAGATGGGACATATGCTGTGTGAGGGTACACCAGGAGATGGGACATGTGCTGTGTGAGGGTCCTCCGGGAGATGGGACATGTGTTGTGCGAGGGTCCTCCGGGAGATGGGACATGTGCTGTGTGAGGGTCCTCTGGGAGATGGGTCGTGTGCTGTGTGAGCCCCTCCAGGAGATGGAATATGTGCTGTGTGAGGCTGCTCCGGGGGATGGGACATGTGGTATGTGACGGTCCTCCGGGAGATGGGACGTGTGCTGTGTGATCCACTCCAGGAGATGGGACATGTGCTCTGTGAGCCTCTCCAGGAAACGGGACATGTGCTGTGTGAGCCCCTCCGAGAGATGGGACATGTGCTGTGTGAGGTTAATCCAAGAGATGGGACATGTGCTGTGTTAGCCCCTACGGGAGATTGGACATGTGATGTGTGAGGGTCCTCCGGGAGCTGGGACATGTGCTGCGTGAGGGTCCGCCGGGAGATGGGACATGTGCTGTGTCAGCCCCTCTGGGAGATGAGACATGTGCTGTGTGAGGTTAATCCAAGAGATGGGACATGTGCTGTGTTAGCCCCTACGGGAGATGGGACATGTGCTGTGTGAGGGTACTCCGGAAGATGGGATATGTGTTGCGTGAGGGTCCTCTGGGAGGTGGGACATGTGCTTTGTGAGCCCCTCCGGGAGATGGGACATGTGCTGTGTGAGGGTACTCCGGGAGATGGGACATGTGCTGTGTGAGCCCCTCGGGGAGATGGGAGCTGTGCTGTGTGAGGGTCCTCCGGGAGATTGGACATGTGCTGTGTGAGGGTCCTCCGGGAGATGGGACATGTGCTGTTAGGGTCCTCCAGGAGATGGGGCATGTGCTGTGTGAGGGTCCTCTGGGAGATGGGGCGTGTGCTGTGTGAGCCCCTCCTGGAGATGGGACATGTGCTGTGTGAGGCTGCTCCGGGAGATGGTGTGTGAGGCTGCTCCGGGAGATGGGACATGTGCTGTGCGAGGCTGCTCCGGGAGATGGGACATGTGCTGTGTGAGGCTGCTCCAGGAGATGGGAAATGTGCTGTGTGAGGCTGCTCTGGGAAATGGGACATGTGCTGTGTGAACCCCTCCGGGAGATTGGACATGTGCTGTGTGAGCGCCCCTCCGGGAGATGGGACCTGTGTAATGTGTGGCTCCTCTGTGGGATGGGACAGGTGTTGTGTGAAGGTCCTCCGGGAGATGGGACATGTGCTGTGTGAGCCCCTCCGGGAGATGGGACATGTGCTGTGTGAGGCTGCTCCGGGAGATGGGACATGTGCTGTGTGAGGCTGCTCCATGATGGGACATGTGCTGTGTGAGGCTGCTCCGGGAGATGGGACGTGTGCTGTGTGATCCACTCCAGGAGATGGGGCACGTGCAGTGTGCGGGTCCTCTGGGGGATGGGACAGGTGCTGTGTGAGGGTCCTCCGGGAGATGGGACATGTGCTGTTAGGGTCCTCCGGGAGATGGGACATATGCTGTGTGAGGGTACACCAGGAGATGGGACATGTGCTGTGTGAGGGTCCTCCGGGAGATGGGACATGTGTTGTGCGAGGGTCCTCCGGGAGATGGGACATGTGCTGTGTGAGGGTCCTCTGGGAGATGGGTCGTGTGCTGTGTGAGCCCCTCCAGGAGTTGGGACATGTGCTGTGTGAGCCCCTCCGGGAGATGGGACATGTGCTGTGTGAGGCTGCTCCGGGAGATGGGACATGTGGTGTGTGACGGTCCTCCGGGAGATGGGACGTGTGCTGTGTGATCCACTCCAGGAGATGGGGCATGTGCAGTGTGTGGCTCCTCTGGGGGATGGGACAGGTGCTGTGTGAGGGTCCTCCGGGAGATGGGACATGTGCTGTTAGGGTCCTCCGGGAGATGGGGCATGTGCTGTGTGAGGGTCCTCTGGGAGATGGGGCGTGTGCTGTGTGAGCCCCTCCAGGAGATGGGACATGTGCTGTGTGAGGCTGCTCCGGGAGATGGTGTGTGAGGCTGCTCCGGGAGATGGGACATGTGCTGTGTGAGGCTGCTCTGGGAGATGGGACATGTGCTGTGTGAGGCTGCTCCAGGAGATGGGAAATGTGCTGTGTGAGGCTGCTCTGGGAAATGGGACATGTGCTGTGTGAACCCCTCCGGGAGATTGGACATGTGCTGTGTGAGCGCCCCTCCGGGAGATGGGGCATGTGCTGTTTGAGGGTCCTCCAGGAGATGTGACATTAGCAGTGTGAGCACCCCTCCGGTAGATGGGACATGTGTAGTGTGTGGCTCCTCTGGGGGATGGGACAGGTGTTGTGTGAAGGTCCTCCGGGAGATGGGACATGTGTTGTGCGAGGGTCCTCCGGGAGATGGGACATGTGCTGTGTGAGGGTCCTCTGGGAGATGGGTCGTGTGCTGTGTGAGCCCCTCCAGGAGATGGGACATGTGCTCTGTGAGCCCCTCCGGGAGTCGGGACATGTGCTGTGTGAGCCCCTCCGGGAGATGGGACATGTGCTGTGTGAGGCTGCTCCGGGAGATGGGACATGTGGTGTGTGACAGTCCTCCGGGAGATGGGACGTGTGCTGTGTGATCCACTCCAGGAGATGGGGCATGTGCAGTGTGTGGCTCCTCTGGGGGATGGGACAGGTGCTGTGTGAGGGTCCTCCGGGAGATGGGACATGTGCTGTTAGGGTCCTCCGGGAGATGGGGCATGTGCTGTGTGAGGATCCTCTGGGAGATGGGGCGTGTGCTGTGTGAGCCCCTCCAGGAGATGGGACATGTGCTGTGAGCCCATCCGGGAGACGGGACATGTGCTGTGTGAGCCCCTCCCTGGAGATGGGACATGTGCTGTGTGAGGCTGCTCCGGGAGATGGTGTGTGAGGCTGCTCCGGGAGATGGGACATGTGCTGTGTGAGGGTCCTCCGGGAGATGGGACATGTGCTGTGTCAGCCCCTCCGGGAGATGGAACATGTGCTATGTGAGGTTCCTCCGGGAGATGGAACATGTGTTGTGCGAGGGTCCTCCGGGAGATGGGACACGTGCTGTGTCAGTCCCTCCAGGAGATGGGACATGTGCTGTGAGAGCCCTTCCGGGAGATGGGACATGTCCTGTGAGAGCCATTGCGGGAGATGGGACATGTGCTGTCAGCTCCTCCGGGAAATGGGACATGTGCTGCGTCAGCCCCCCCGGGAGATGGGACATGTGCTGTGTGAGGCTGCTCCGGGAGATGGGACATGTGCTGTGTGAGGCTGCTCCGGGAGATGGGAAATGTGCTGTGTGAGGCTGCTCCAGGAGATGGGAAATGTGCTGTGTGAGGCTGCTCTGGGAAATGGGACATGTGCTGTGTGAACCCCTCCGGGAGATTGGACATGTGCTGTGTGAGCGCCCCTCCGGGAGATGGGGCATGTGCTGTTTGAGGGTCCTCCAGGAGATGTGACATTAGCAGTGTGAGCACCCCTCCGGTAGATGGGACATGTGTAGTGTGTGGCTCCTCTGGGGGATGGGACAGGTGTTGTGTGAAGGTCCTCCGGGAGATGGGACATGTGCTGTGTGAGCCCCTCCGGGAGATGGGACATGTGTTGTGTGAGGCTGCTCCGGGAGAAGATACATGTGCTGTGTGAGGCTGCTCCGGGAGATGGGACATGTGCTGTGTGAGGCTGCTCCGGGAGATGGGACATGTGCTGTGTGAGGGTCCTCCTGAAGATGGGACATGTGCTGTGAGGGTTCTCCGGGAGATAGGACATGTGCTGTGTGAGGGTCCTCCGGGAGATGGGGCATATGCTGTGTGAGAGTCCTCTGTGAGATGGGTCGTGTGCTGTGTGAGCCCCTCCAGGAGATGGGACATGTGCTGTGTGAGGCTGCTCCGGGAGATGAGACGTGTGCTGTGTGATCCACTCCAGGAGATGGGGCACGTGCAGTGTGTGGGTCCTCTGGGGGATGGGACAGGTGCTGTGTGAGGGTCTTCCGGGAGATGGGACATGTGCTGTTCGGGTCCTCCGGGAGATGGGACATATGCTGTGTGAGGGTACACCAGGAGATGGGACATGTGCTGTGTGAGGGTCCTCCGGGAGATGGGACATGTGCAGTGTGTGGCTCCTCTGGGGGATGGGACAGGTGCTGTGTGAGGGTCCTCAAGGAGATGGGACATGTGCTGTTAGGGTCCTCCGGGAGATGGGGCATGTGCTGTGTGAGGGTCCTCTGGGAGATGGGGCGTGTGCTGTGTGAGCCCCACCAGGAGATGGGACATGTGCTGTGTGAGCCCATCCGGGAGACGGGACATGTGCTGTGTGAGCCCCTCCCTGGAGATGGGACATGTGCTGTGTGAGGCTGCTCCGGGAGATGGTGTGTGAGGCTGCTCTGGGAGATGGGTCATGTGCTGTGTGAGGGTCCTCCGGGAGATGGGACATGTGCTGTGTCAGCCCCTCCGGGAGATGGAACATGTGCTATGTGAGGTTCCTCCGGGAGATGGAACATGTGTTGTGCGAGGGTCCTCCGGGAGATGGGACATGTGCTGTGTCAGTCCCTCCAGGAGATGGGACATGTGCTGTGAGAGCCCTTCCGGGAGATGGGACATGTCCTGTGAGAGCCATTCCGGGAGATGGGACATGTGCTCTGTCAGCCCCTCCGGGAAATGGGACATGTGCTGCGTCAGCCCCCCCGGGAGATGGGACATGTGCTGTGTGAGGCTGCTCCGGGAGATGGTACATGTGCTGTGTGAGGGTCCTCCTGGAGATGGGACATGTGCTGTGAGGGTTCTCCGGGAGATAGGATATGTGCTGTGTGAGGGTCCTCCGGGAGATGGGGCATGTGCTGTGTGAGGGTCCTCTGGGGGATGGGTCGTGTGCTGTGTGAGCCCCTCCAGGAGATGGGACATGTGCTGTGTGAGCCCCTCCGGGCGACGGGACATGTGCTGTGTGAGCCCCTCCGGGAGATGGGACATGTGCTGTGTGAGGCTGCTCCGGGAGATGGTACATGTGCTGTGTGAGGCTGCTCCGGGAGATGGGACATGTGCTGTGTGAACCCCTCCGGGAGATGGGACATGTGCTGTGTGAGGCTGCTCCGGGAGATGGGACGTGTGCTGTGTGATCCACTCCAGGAGATGGGGCACGTGCAGTGTGTGGGTCCTCTGGGGGATGGGACAGGTGCTGTGTGAGGGTCCTCCGGGAGATGGGACATGTGCTGTGTGAGCCCCTCCAGGCGACGGGACATGTGCTTTGTGAGGCTGCTCCGGGAGATGGGACATGTGCTGTGTGAGGCTGCTCCGGGAGATGGGACATGTGCTGTGTGAGGCTGCTCCGGGAGATGGGACGTGTGCTGTGTGATCCACTCCAGGAGATGGGGCACGTGCAGTGTGTGGGTCCTCTCGGGGATGGGACAGGTGCTGTGTGAGGGTCCTCCGGGAGATGGGACATATGCTGTGTGAGGGTACACCAGGAGATGGGACATGTGCTGTGTGAGGGTCCTCCGGGAGATGGGACATGTGTTGTGCGAGGGTCCTCCGGGAGTTGGGACATGTGCTGTGTGAGGGTCCTCTGGGAGATGGGTCGTGTGCTGTGTGAGCCCCTCCAGGAGATGGAATATGTGCTGTGTGAGGCTGCTCCGGGGGATGGGACATGTGGTATGTGACGGTCCTCCGGGAGATGGGACGTGTGCTGTGTGATCCACTCCAGGAGATGGGACATGTGCTCTGTGAGCCTCTCCAGGAAACGGGACATGTGCTGTGTGAGCCCCTCCGAGAGATGGGACATGTGCTGTGTGAGGTTAATCCAAGAGATGGGACATGTGCTGTGTTAGCCCCTACGGGAGATTGGACATGTGATGTGTGAGGGTCCTCCGGGAGCTGGGATATGTGCTGCGTGAGGGTCCGCCGGGAGATGGGACATGTGCTGTGTCAGCCCCTCTGGGAGATGAGACATGTGCTGTGTGAGGTTAATCCAAGAGATGGGACATGTGCTGTGTTAGCCCCTACGGGAGATGGGACATGTGCTGTGTGAGGGTACTCCGGAAGATGGGATATGTGTTGCGTGAGGGTCCTCTGGGAGGTGGGACATGTGCTTTGTGAGCCCCTCCGGGAGATGGGACATGTGCTGTGTGAGGGTACTCCGGGAGATGGGACATGTGCTGTGTGAGCCCCTCGGGGAGATGGGAGCTGTGCTGTGTGAGGGTCCTCAGGGAGATTGGACATGTGCTGTGTGAGGGTCCTCCGGGAGATGGGACATGTGCTGTTAGGGTCCTCCGGGAGATGAGGCATGTGCTGTGTGAGGGTCCTCTGGGAGATGGGGCGTGTGCTGTGTGAGCCCCTCCTGGAGATGGGACATGTGCTGTGTGAGGCTGCTCCGGGAGATGGTGTGTGAGGCTGCTCCGGGAGATGGGACATGTGCTGTGTGAGGCTGCTCCGGGAGATGGGACATGTGCTGTGTGAGGCTGCTCCAGGAGATGGGAAATGTGCTGTGTGAGGCTGCTCTGGGAAATGGGACATGTGCTGTGTGAACCCCTCCGGGAGATTGGACATGTGCTGTGTGAGCGCCCCTCCGGGAGATGGGACCTGTGTAATGTGTGGCTCCTCTGTGGGATGGGACAGGTGTTGTGTGAAGGTCCTCCGGGAGATGGGACATGTGCTGTGTGAGCCCCTCCGGGAGATGGGACATGTGCTGTGTGAGGCTGCTCCGGGAGATGGGACATGTGCTGTGTGAGGCTGCTCCATGATGGGACATGTGCTGTGTGAGGCTGCTCCGGGAGATGGGACGTGTGCTGTGTGATCCACTCCAGGAGATGGGGCACGTGCAGTGTGCGGGTCCTCTGGGGAATGGGACAGGTGCTGTGTGAGGGTCCTCCGGGAGATGGGACATGTGCTGTTAGGGTCCTCCGGGAGATGGGACATATGCTGTGTGAGGGTACACCAGGAGATGGGACATGTGCTGTGTGAGGGTCCTCCGGGAGATGGGACATGTGTTGTGCGAGGGTCCTCCGGGAGATGGGACATGTGCTGTGTGAGGGTCCTCTGGGAGATGGGTCGTGTGCTGTGTGAGCCCCTCCAGGAGTTGGGACATGTGCTGTGTGAGCCCCTCCGGGAGATGGGACATGTGCTGTGTGAGGCTGCTCCGGGAGATGGGACATGTGGTGTGTGACGGTCCTCCGGGAGATGGGACGTGTGCTGTGTGATCCACTCCAGGAGATGGGGCATGTGCAGTGTGTGGCTCCTCTGGGGGATGGGACAGGTGCTGTGTGAGGGTCCTCCGGGAGATGGGACATGTGCTGTTAGGGTCCTCCGGGAGATGGGGCATGTGCTGTGTGAGGGTCCTCTGGGAGATGGGGCGTGTGCTGTGTGAGCCCCTCCAGGAGATGGGACATGTGCTGTGTGAGGCTGCTCCGGGAGATGGTGTGTGAGGCTGCTCCGGGAGATGGGACATGTGCTGTGTGAGGCTGCTCTGGGAGATGGGACATGTGCTGTGTGAGGCTGCTCCAGGAGATGGGAAATGTGCTGTGTGAGGCTGCTCTGGGAAATGGGACATGTGCTGTGTGAACCCCTCCGGGAGATTGGACATGTGCTGTGTGAGCGCCCCTCCGGGAGATGGGGCATGTGCTGTTTGAGGGTCCTCCAGGAGATGTGACATTAGCAGTGTGAGCACCCCTCCGGTAGATGGGACATGTGTAGTGTGTGGCTCCTCTGGGGGATGGGACAGGTGTTGTGTGAAGGTCCTCCTGGAGATGGGACATGTGCTGTGTGAGGCTGCTCCGGGAGATGGTACATGTGCTGTGTGAGGCTGCTCCGGGAGATGGGACATGTGCTGTGTGAGGCTGCTCCGGGAGATGGGACATGTGCTGTGTGAGGCTGCTCCGGGAGATGGGACATGTGCTGTGTGAGGCTGCTCCGGGAGATGGGACGTGTGCTGTGTGATCCACTCCAGGAGATGGGGCACGTGCAGTGTGTGGGTCCTCTCGGGGATGGGACAGGTGCTGTGTGAGGGTCCTCCGGGAGATGGGACATGTGCTGTTATGGTCCTCCGGGAGATGGGACATATGCTGTGTGAGGGTACACCAGGAGATGGGACATGTGCTGTGTGAGGGTCCTCCGGGAGATGGGACGTGTGCTGTGTGATCCACTCCAGGCGATGAGGCAAGTGCAGTGTGTGGCTCCTCTGGGGGATGGGACAGGTGCTGTGTGAGGGTCATCCGGGAGATGGGACATGTGCTGTTCGGGTCCTCCGGGAGATGGGGCATGTGCTGTGTGAGGGTCCTCTGGGAGATGGGGCGTGTGCTGTGTGAGCCCCACCAGGAGATGGGACATGTGCTGTGTGAGCCCCTCCCTGGAGATGGGACATGTGCTGTGTGAGGCTGCTCTGGGAGATGGTGTGTGAGGCTGCTCTGGGAGATGGGACATATGCTGTGTGAGGCTGCTCCGGGAGATGGGACGTGTGCTGTGTGATCCACTCCAGGAGATGGGGCACGTGCAGTGTGTGGGTCCTCTGGGGGATGGGACAGGTGCTGTGTGAGGGTCCTCCGGGAGATGGGACATGTGCTGTTCGGGTCCTCCGGGAGATGGGACATATGCTGTGTGAGGGTACACCAGGAGATGGGACATGTGCTGTGTGAGGGTCCTCCGGGAGATGGGTCGTGTGCTGTGTGAGCCCCTCCAGGAGATGGGACATGTGCTCTGTGAGCCCCTCCGGGAGTCGGGACATGTGCTCTGTGAGCCCCTCCGGGAGTCGGGACATGTGCTGTGTGAGCCCCTCCGGGAGTCGGGACATGTGCTGTGTGAGCCCCTCCGGGAGATGGGACATGTGCTGTGTGAGGCTGCTCCGGGAGATGGGACATGTGGTGTGTGACGGTCCTCCGGGAGATGGGACGTGTGCTGTGTGATCTACTCCAGGAGATGGGGCATGTGCAGTGTGTGGCTCCTCTGGGGGATGGGACAGGGGCTGTGTGAGGGTCCTCCGGGAGATGGGACATGTGCTGTTAGGGTCCTCCGGGAGATGGGGCATGTGCTGTGTGAGTGTCCTCTGGGAGATGGGGCGTGTGCTGTGTGAGCCCCACCAGGAGATGGGACATGTGCTGTGTGAGCCCATCCGGGAGACGGGACATGTGCTGTGTGAGCCCCTCCCTGGAGATGGGACATGTGCTGTGTGAGGCTGCTCCGAGAGATGGTGTGTGAGGCTGCTCTGGGAGATGGGTCATGTGCTGTGTGAGGGTCCTCCGGGAGATGGGACATGTGCTGTGTCAGCCCCTCCGGGAGATGGAACATGTGCTATGTGAGGTTCCTCCGGGAGATGGAACATGTGTTGTGCGAGGGTCCTCCGGGAGATGGGACATGTGCTGTGTCAGTCCCTCCAGGAGATGGGACATGTGCTGTGAGAGCCCTTCCGGGAGATGGGACATGTCCTGTGAGAGCCATTGTGGGAGATGGGACATGTGCTGTGAGAGCCCTTCCGGGAGATGGGACATGTCCTGTGAGAGCCATTGTGGGAGATGGGACATGTGCTCTGTCAGCCCCTCCGGGAAATGGGACATGTGCTGCGTCAGCCCCCCCGGGAGATGGGACATGTGCTGTGTGAGGCTGCTCCGGGAGATGGTACATGTGCTGTGTGAGGGTCCTCCTGGAGATGGGACATGTGCTGTGAGGGTTCTCCGGGAGATGGGGCATATGCTGTTTGAGGGTCCTCCAGGAGATGTGACATTAGCAGTGTGACCACCCCTCCGGTAGATGGGACATGTGTAGTGTGTGGCTCCTCTGGTGGATGGGACAGGTGTTGTGTGAAGGTCCTCCGGGAGATGGGACATGTGCTGTGTGAGGGTCCTCCGGGAGATGGGGCATGTGCTGTGTGAGGGTCCTCTGGGAGATGGGTCGTGTGCTGTGTGAGCCCCTCCAGGAGATGGGACATGTGCTGTGTGAGCCCCTCCAGGAGATGGGACATGTGCTGTGTGAGCCCCTCCAGGAGATGGGACATGTGCTGTGTGAGCCCCTCCGGTAGCGACGGGACATGTGCAGTGTGAGCCTCTCCGGGAGATGAGACATGTGCTGTGTGAGGCTGCTCCGGGAGATGGTACATGTGCTGTGTGAGGCTGCTCCGGGAGATGGGACATGTGCTGTGTGAGGCTGCTCCAGGAGATGG
Source organism: Pristiophorus japonicus (assembly GCF_044704955.1). Lineage (NCBI taxonomy): Eukaryota > Metazoa > Chordata > Chondrichthyes > Pristiophoridae > Pristiophorus > Pristiophorus japonicus. The sequence goes on along the minus strand of NW_027254569.1, from coordinate 21,796 downwards.
GACGTGTGCTGTGTGATCCACTCCAGGAGATGGGGCACGTGCAGTGTGTGGGTCCTCTGGGGGATGGGACAGGTGCTGTGTGAGGGTACTCCGGGAGATGGGACATGTGCTGTTACGGTCCTCCGGGAGATGGGACATATGCTGTGTGAGGGAACACCAGGAGATGGGACATGTGCTGTGTGAGGGTCCTCCGGTAGATTGGACATGTGCTGTGTGAGGGTCCTCCGGGAGCTGGGACATGTGCTGCGTGAGGGTCCTCCGGGAGATGGGACATGTGCTGTGTCAGCCCCTCTGGGAGATGAGACATGTGCTGTGTGAGGTTAATCCGAGAGATGGGACATGTGCTGTGTTAGCCCCTACGGGAGATGGGACATCTGCTGTGTGAGGGTACTCCGGAAGATGGGATATGTGTTGCGTGAGGGTCCTCTGGGAGGTGGGACATGTGCTTTGTGACCCCCTCCGGGAGATGGGACATGTGCTGTGTGAGGGTCCTCCGGGAGATGGGGCGTGTGCTGTGTGAGCCCCTCCAGGAGATGGGACATGTGCTGTGTGAGCCCATCCGGGAGACGGGACATGTGCTGTGTGAGCCCCTCCTGGAGATGGGACATGTGCTGTGTGAGGCTGCTCCGGGAGATGGTGTGTGAGGCTGCTCCGGGAGATGGGACATGTGCTGTGTGAGGCTGCTCCGGGAGATGGGACATGTGCTGTGTGAGGCTGCTCCAGGAGATGGGAAATGAGCTGTGTGAGGCTGCTCTGGGAAATGGGACATGTGCTGTGTGAACCCCTCCGGGAGATTGGACATGTGCTGTGTGAGCGCCCCTCCGGGAGATGGGGCATGTGCTGTTTGAGGGTCCTCAAGGAGATGTGACATTAGCAGTGTGAGCACCCCTCCGGTAGATGGGACATGTGTCGTGTGTGGCTCCTCTGGGGGATGGGACAGGTGTTGTGTGAGGCTGCTCCGGGAGATGGGACATGTGCTGTGTGAGGCTGCTCCAGGAGATGGGACATGTGCTGTGTGAGGGTCCTCCTGGAGATGGGACATGTGCTGTGAGGGTTCTCCGGGAGATAGGACATGTGCTGTGTGAGAGTCCTCTGGGAGATGGGTCGTGTGCTGTGTGAGCCCCTCCAGGAGATGGTACATGTGCTCTGTGAGCCCCTCCGGGAGTCGGGACATGTGCTGTGTGAGCCCCTCCGGGAGATGGGACATGTGCTGTGTGAGGCTGCTCCGGGAGATGGGACATGTGGTGTGTGACGGTCCTCCGGGAGATGGGACGTGTGCTGTGTGATCCACTCCAGGAGATGGGGCATGTGCAGTGTGTGGCTCCTCTGGGGGATGGGACAGGTGCTGTGTGAGGGTCCTCCGGGAGATGGGACATGTGCTGTTAGGGTCCTCCGGGAGATGGGGCATGTGCTGTGTGAGCCCCTCCCTGGAGATGGGACATGTGCTGTGTGAGGCTGCTCCGGGAGATGGTGTGTGAGGCTGCTCTGGGAGACGGGACATGTGCTGTGTGAGCCCCTCCGAGAGATGGGACATGTGCTGTGTGAGGCTGCTCCGGGGGATGGGACATGTGGTGTGTGACGGTCCTCCGGGAGATGGGACGTGTGCTGTGTGATCCACTCCAGGAGATGGGACATGTGCTGTGTGAGGCTGCTCCGGGAGATGGGACATGTGCTGTGTGAGGCTGCTCCGGGAGATGGTACATGTGCTGTGTGAGGCTGCTCCGGGAGATGGGACATGTGCTGTGTGAGGCTGCTCCGGGAGATGGGACGTGTGCTGTGTGATCCACTCCAGGAGATGGGGCACGTGCAGTGTGTGGGTCCTCTGGGGGATGTTACAGGTGCTGTGTGAGGGTCCTCCAGGAGATGTGACATGTGCTGTTACGGTCCTCCGGGAGATGGGACATATGCTGTGTGAGGGAACACCAGGAGATGGGACATGTGCTGTGTGAGGGTCCTCCGGGAGATGGGACATGTGTTGTGCGAGGGTCCTCCAGGAGATGGGACATGTGCTATGTGAGGGTCCTCTGGGAGATGGGTCGTGTGCTGTGTGAGCCCCTCCAGGAGATGGGACATGTGCTCTGTGAGCCCCTCCGGGAGACGGGACATGTGCTGTGTGAGCCCCTCCGAGAGATGGGACATGTGCTGTGTGAGGCTGCTCCGGGGGATGGGACATGTGGTGTGTGACGGTCCTCCGGGAGATGGGACGTGTGCTGTGTGATCCACTCCAGGAGATGGGGCATGTGCAGTGTGTGGCTCCTCTGGGGGATGGGACAGGTGCTGTGTGAGTGTCCTCCGGGAGCTGGGACTTGTGCTGTTCGGGTCCTCCGGGAGTTGGGGCATGTGCTGTGTGAGGGTCCTCTGGGAGATGGGGCGTGTGCTGTGTAAGCCCCTCCAGGAGATGGGACATGTGCTGTGTGAGCCCATCCGGGAGACGGGACATGTGCTGTGTGAGCCCCTCCTGGAGATGGGACATGTGCTGTGTGAGGCTGCTCCGGGAGATGGTGTGTGAGGCTGCTCCGAGAGATGGGACATGTGCTGTGTGAGGCTGCTCCAGGAGATGGGAAATGTGCTGTGTGAGGCTGCTCTGGGAAATGGGACATGTGCTGTTTGAGTGTCCTCCAGGAGATGTGACATTAGCAGTGTGAGCACCCCTCCGGTAGATGGGACATGTGTAGTGTGTGGCTCCTCTGGGGGATGGGACAGGTGTTGTGTGAAGGTCATCCGGGAGATGGGACATGTGCTGTGCGAGCCCCTCCGGGAGATGAGACATGTGCTGTGTGAGGCTGCTCCGGGAGATGGTACATGTGCTGTGTGAGGCTGCTCCGGGAAATGGGACATGTGCTGTGTGAGGCTGCTCCGGGAGATGGGACATGTGCTGTGTGAGGCTGCTCTGGGAGATGGGACGTGTGCTGTGTAATCCACTCCAGGAGATGGGGCACGTGCAGTGTGTGGGTCCTCTGGGGGATGGGACAGGTGCTGTGTGAGGGTCCTCCGGGAGATGGGACATGTGCTGTTAGGGGCCTCCGGGAGATGGGACATATGCTGTGTGAGGGTACACCAGGAGATGGGGCATGTGCTGTGTGAGGGTCCTCTGGGAGATGGGGCGTGTGCTGTGTGAGCCCCTCCAGGAGATGGAACATGTGCTGTGTGAGCCCATCCGGGAGACGGGACATGTGCTGTGTGAGCCCCTCCCTGGAGATGGGACATGTGCTGTGTGAGGCTGCTCCGGGAGATGGTGTGTGAGGCTGCTCCGGGAGATGGAACATGTGCTGTGTGAGGGTCCTCCGGGAGATGTGACATGTGCTGTGTCAGCCCCTCCGGGAGATGGAACATGTGCTATGTGAGGTTCCTCCGGGAGATGGAACATGTGTTGTGCGAGGGTCCTCCGGGAGATGGGACATGTGCTGTGTCAGTCCCTCCAGGAGATGGGACATGTGCTGTGAGAGCCCTTCCGAGAGATGGGACATGTGCTGTGAGAGCCATTCCAGGAGATGGGACATGTGCTCTGTCAGCCCCTCCGGGAAATGGGACATGTGCTGCGTCAGCCCCCCCGGGAGATGGGACATGTGCTGTGTGAGGCTGCTCCGGGAGATGGTACATGTGCTGTGTGAGGGTCCTCCTGGACATGGGACATGTGCTGTGAGGGTTCTCCGGGAGATAGGACATGTGCTGTGTGAGGGTCCTCCGGGAGATGGGGCATGTGCTGTGTGAGGGTCCTCTGGGAGATGGTACGTGTGCTGTGTGAGCCCCTCCAGGAGATGGGACATGTGCTGTGTGAGCCCCTCCGGGCGACGGGACATGTGCTGTGTGAGCCCTTCCGGGAGATGGGACATGTGCTATGTGAGGCTGCTCCGGGAGATGGTACATGTGCTGTGTGAGGCTGCTCCGGGAGATGGGACATGTGCTGTGTGAGGCTGCTCCGGGAGATGGGACATGTGCTGTGTGAGGCTGCTCCGGGAGATGGGACGTGTGCTGTGTGATCCACTCCAGGAGATGGGGCACGTGCAGTGTGTAGGTCCTCTGGGGGATGGGACAGGTGCTGTGTGAGGGTCCTCCAGGAGATGGGACATGTGCTGTTAGGGTCCTCCGGGAGATGGGACATATGCTGTGTGAGGGTACACCAGGAGATGGGACATGTGCTGTGTGAGGGTCCTCCGGGAGATGGGACATGTGTTGTGCGAGGGTCCTCTGGGAGATGGGTCGTGGGCTGTGTGAGCCCCTCCAGGAGATGGGACATGTGCTCTGTGAGCCCCTCCGGGAGACGGGACATGTGCTGTGCGAGCCCCTCCGGGAGATGGGACATGTGCTGTGTGAGGCTGCTCCGGGAGATGGTACATGTGCTGTGTGAGGCTGCTCCGGGAGATGGGACATGTGCTGTGTGAGGCTGCTCCGGGAGATGGGACGTGTGCTGTGTGATCCACTCCAGGAGATGGGGCACGTGCAGTGTGTGGGTCCTCTGGGGGATGGGACAGGTGCTGTGTGAGGGTCCTCCGGGAGATGGGACATGTGCTGTTAGGGTCCACCGGGAGATGGGACATATGCTGTGTGAGGGTACACCAGGAGATGGGACATGTGCTGTGTGAGGGTCCTCCGGGAGATGGGACATGTGTTGTGTGAGGGTCCTCCGGGAGATGGGACATGTGCTGTGTGAGGGTCCTCTGGGAGATGGGTCGTGTGCTGTGTGAGCCCCTCCAGGAGATGGGACATGTGCTCTGTGAGCCCCTCCGGGAGTCGGGACATGTGCTGTGTGAGCCCCTCCGGGAGATGGGACATGTGCTGTGTGAGGCTGCTCCGGGAGATGGGACATGTGGTGTGTGACTGTCCTCCGGGAGATGGGACGTGTGCTGTGTGATCCACTCCAGGAGATGGGGCATGTGCACTGTGTGGCTCCTCTGGGGGATGGGACAGGTGCTGTGTGAGGGTCCTCCGGGAGATGGGACATGTGCTGTTAGGGTCCTCCGGGAGATGGGGCATGTGCTGTGTGAGGGTCCTCTGGGAGATGGGGCATGTGCTGTGTGAGCCCCTCCAGGAGATGGGACATGTGCTGTGTGAGCCCATCCGGGAGACGGGACATGTGCTGTGTGAGCCCCTCCCTGGAGATGGGACATGTGCTGTGTGAGGCTGCTCCGGGAGATGGTGTGTGAGGCTGCTCCGGGAGATGGGACATGTGCTGTGTGAGGGTCCTCCAGGAGATGGGACATGTGCTCTGTGAGCCCCTCCGGGAGTCGGGACATGTGCTGTGTGAGCCCCTCCGGGAGATGGGACATGTGCTGTGTGAGGCTGCTCCGGGAGATGGGACATGTGGTGTGTGACGGTCCTCCAGGAGATGGGACGTGTGCTGTGTGATCCACTCCAGGAGATGGGGCATGTGCAGTGTGTGGCTCCTCTGGGGGATGGGACAGGTGCTGTGTGAGGGTCCTCCGGGAGATGGGACATGTGCTGTTAGGGTCCTCCGGGAGATGGGGCATGTGCTGTGTGAGGGTCCTCCGGGAGATGGGGCGTGTGCTTTGTGAGCCCCTCCAGGAGATGGGACATGTGCTGTGTGAGCCCCTCCCTGGAGATGGAACATGTGTTGTGCGAGGGCACTCCGGGAGATGGGACATGTGCTGTGTCAGTCCCTCCAGGAGATGGGACATGTGCTGTGAGAGCCCTTCCGGGAGATGGGACATGTCCTGTGAGAGCCATTCCGGGAGATGGGACATGTGCTCTGTCAGCCCCTCCGGGAAATGGGACATGTGCTGCGTCAGCCCCCCCGGGAGATGGGACATGTGCTGTGTGAGGGTCCTCTGGGAGATGGGTCGTGTGCTGTGTGAGCCCCTCCAGGAGATGGGACATGTGCTCTGTGAGCCCCTCCGGGAGACGGGACATGTGCTGTGTGAGCCCCTCCGAGAGATGGGACATGTGCTGTGTGAGGCTGTCCGGGGGATGGGACATGTGGTGTGTGACGGTCCTCCGGGAGATGGGACGTGTGCTGTGTGATCCACTCCAGGAGATGGGGCATGTGCAGTGTGTGGCTCCTCTGGCGGATGGGACAGGTGCTGTGTGAGTGTCCTCCGGGAGATGGGACATGTGCTGTTAGGGTCCTCCGGGAGATGGGGCATGTGCTGTGTGAGGGTCCTCTGGGAGATGGGGCGTGTGCTGTGTGAGCCCCTCCAGGAGATGGGACATGTGCTGTGTGAGCCCCTCCGGGAGACGGGACATGTGCTGTGTGAGCCCCTCCTGGAGATGGGACATGTGCTGTGTGAGGCTGCTCCGGGAGATGGTGTGTGAGGCTGCTCCGGGAGATGGGACATGTGCTGTGTGAGGCTGCTCCGGGAGATGGGACATGTGCTGTGTGAGGCTGCTCCAGGAGATGGGAAATGTGCTGTGTGAGGCTGCTCCGGGAAATGGGACATGTGCTGTGTGAACCCCTCCGGGAGATTGGACATGTGCTGTGTGAGCGCCCCTCCGGGAGATGGGACACGTGCTGTGTGAGGGTCCTCAGGGTGATGGGACATGTGCTGTGTGAGGCTGCTCCGGGAGATGGGACATGTGCTGTGTGAGGCTGCTCCGGGAGATGGGAAATGTGCTGTGTGAGGCTGCTCTGGGAAATGGGAAATGTGCTGTGTGAGGCTGCTCTGGGAAATGGGACATGTGCTGTGTGAACCCCTCCGGGAGATTGGACACGTGCTGTGTGAGCGCCCCTCCGGGAGATGGGACACGTGCTGTGTGAGGGTCCTCAGGGTGATGGGACATGTGCTGTGCGAGGCTGCTCCGGGAGATGGGGCATGTGCTGTTTGAGGGTCCTCCAGGAGATGTGACATTAGCAGTGTGAGCACCCCTCCGGTAGATGGGACATGTGTAGTGTGTGGCCCCTCTGGGGGATGGGACAGGTGTTGTGTGAGCGTCCTCCGGGAGATGGGACATGTGCTGTGTGAGCGTCCTCCGGGAGATGGGACACGTGCTGTGTGAGGGTCCTCAGGGTGATGGGACATGTGCTGTGCGAGCCCCTCCGGGAGATGGGACATGTGCTGTGTGAGCCCCTCCGGGAGATGGGACATGTGCTGTGTGAGTGTCCTCCGGGAGATGGGACATGTGCTGTTTGAGCCACTCCGGGAGATGGGACATGTGCTGTTTGAGTCACTCCAGTAGATTGGACATGTGCTGTGTGAGGGTCCTCCGGGAGCTGGGACATGTGCTGTGTGAGGGTCCTCCGGGAGATGGGACATGTGGTGTGTGAGCCCCTCCGGGAGATGGGACATGTGGTGTGTGATGGTCCTCCGGGAGATGGGACGTGTGTTGTGTGATCCACTTCAGGAGATGGGGCATGTGCAGTGTCTGGCTCCTCTGGGGGATGGGACAGGTGCTGTGTGAGGGTCCTCCGGGAGATGGGACATGTGCTGTTAGGGTCCTCCAGGAGATGGGACATGTGCTTTGTCAGCCACTCCGGGAGATGGGACATGTACTGCGTCAGCCCCTCTGGGAGATGGGACATGTGTTATGCGAGGGTCCTCCGGGTGATGGGACGTGCTGTGTGAGGGTCCTCCGGGAGATGGTGCATGTGCTGTGTGAGGGTCCGCCAGGAGATGGGCCATGTGTTGTGCGAGGGTCCTCCGGGAGATGGGACATGTGCTGTGTGAGAGTTCTCTGGGAGATGGGACATGTGCTGTGTGAGGGTCCTCCGGGAGATGGGACATGTGCTGTGTGAGCCCCTCCGTGAGATGGGAAATGTGCTGTGAGAGCCCTTCCGGGAGATGGGACATGTGCTGTGTGAGGGTCCTTCGGGAGATGGGACATTATCTGTGAGAGCCCTTCCAGGCGATGGGACATGTGCTGTGAGAGCCCCTCCGGGAGATGGGACATGTCTTGTGCGAGGGTCCTCCGGGAGATGGGACATGTGCTGTGTGAGGGTCCGCCAGGAGATGGGACATGTGTTGTGCGAGGGTCCTCCGGGAGATGGGACATGTGCTTTGTGAGCCCCTCCGGGAGATGGGACATGTGCTGTGAGAGGGTTCGTCCGGGAGATGGGACATGTGCTGCGTGAGGGTACTCCGGGAGATGGGACATGTGCTGTGTGAGCCCCTCGGGGAGATGGGAGCTGTGCTGTGTGAGGGTCCTCAGGGAGATTGGACATGTGCTGTGTCAGCCCCTCCGGGTGATGGAACATGTGCTGTGTGAGCCCCTCCGGGAGATGGGACATGTGCTGTGTAAGGTTAATCCGAGAGATGGGACATGTGCTGTGTTAGCCCCTCCGGGAGATGGGACATGTGCTATGTGAGGGTACTCTGGAAGATGGAACATGTGCTGTGTGAGGGTCCTCTGGGAGATGGGACATGTGTTGTGCGAGGGTTCTCTGGGAGATGGAACATGTGTTGTGTGAGGGTCCTCCGGGAGATAGAAACATAGAAAATTGGTGCAGGAGTAGGCCATTCGGCCCTTCGAGCCTGCACCACCATTTAATGAGATCATGGCTGAACATGTAACTTCAGTACCCCCTTCCTGCTTTCTCGCCATACCCCTTGATCCCCCTAGTATTCAGGACTACATCTAACTTCTTTTTGAATATATTTAGTGAATTGGCCTCAACAACTTTCTGTGGTAGAGAATTCCACAGGTTCACCACTCTCTGGGTGAAGAAGTTTCTCCTCATCTCGGTCCTAAATGGCTTACCCCTTATTCTTAGACTGTGACCCCTAGTTCTGGACTTCCCCAACCGTGGGAACATTCTTCCTGCATCTAACCTGTCTCAACCCATCAGAATTTTAAATGTTTCTATGATATCCCCTCTCATTCTTCTGAACTCCAGTGAATACAAGCCCAGTTGATCCAGTCTTTCTGATATGTCAGTCCCGCCATCCCGGGAATCAGTCTGGTGAACCTTCGCTGCACTCCCTCAATAGCAAGAATGTCCTTCCTCAAGTTAGGAGACCAAAACTGAACACAATACTCCAGGTGTGGCCTCACCAAGGCCCTGTACAACTGTAGCAACACCTCCCTGCCCCTGTACTCAAATCCCCTCGCTACAAAGGACAATATGCCATTTGCTTTCTTAATCGCCTGCTGTACCTGCATGCCAACCTTCAATGACTGATGTACCATGACACCCAGGTCTCGTTGTACCTCCCCTTTTCCTAATCTGTCACCATTCAGATAATAGTCTGTCTCTCTGTTTTTACCACCAAAGTGGATAACCTCACATTTATCCACATTATACCTTATCTGCCATGCATTTGCCCATTCACCTAACCTATCCAAGTCACTCTGCAGCCTCATAGCATCCTCCTCGCAGCTCACACTGCCACCCAACTTAGTGTCATCCGCAAATTTGGAGATACATTTAATACCCTCATCTAAATCATTAATGTACAATGTAAACAGCTGGGGCCCCAGCACAGAACCTTGCGGTACCCCACTAGTCACTGCCTGCCATTCTGAAAAGTACCCATTTACTCCTACTCTTTGCTTCCTGTCTGCCAACCAGTTCTCAATCCACGTCAGCACACTTTCCCCAATTCCATGTGCTTTAACTTTGCACATTAATCTCTTCTGTGGGACCTTGACGAAAGCCTTCTGAAAGTCCAAATACACCACATCAACTGGTTCTCCCTTGTCCACTTTATTGGAAACATCCTCAAAAAATTCCAGAAGATTTGTCAAGCATGATTTCCCTTTCACAAATCCATGCTGACTTGGACCTATCATGTCACCTCTTTCCAAATGCGCTGATGTGACATCCTTAATAATTGATTCCATCATTTTACCCACTATCGATGTCAGGCTAACCGGTCTATAATTCCCTGTTTTCTCTCTCCCTCCTTTTTTAAAAAGTGGGGTTACATTGGCTACCCTCCACTCCATCGGAACTGATCCAGAGTCTATGGAATGTTGGAAAATGACTGTCAATGCATCCGCTACTTCCAAGGCCACCTCCTTAAGTACTCTGGGATGCAGTCCATCAGGCCCTGGGGATTTATCGGCCTTCAATCCCATCAATTTCCTCAACACAATTTCCCGACTAATAAGGATTTCACTCAGTTCCTCCTCCTTACTAGACCCTCTGACCCCTGTTAAATCCTGAAGGTTGTTTGTGTCCTCCTTAGTGAATACCGAACCAAAGTACTTGTTCAATTGGTCTGCCATTTCTTTGTTCCCCGTTATGACATCCCCTGATTCTGACTGCAGGGGACCGACGTTTGTCTTTACTAACCTTTTTCTCTTTACATATCTATAGAAGCTTTTGCAATCCGTCTTACTGTTCCCTGCAAGCTTCCTCTCGTACTCTATTTTCCCTGCCCTAATCAAACCCTTTGTCCTCCTCTGCTGAGTTCTAAATTTCTTCCAGACCCCGGGTTCACTGCTATTTCTGGCCAATTTGTATGCCACTTCCTTGGCTTTAATACTATCCCTGATTTCCCTTGATAGCCATGGTTGCCACCTTCCCGTTTTTATTTTTACGCCAGACAGGGATGTACAATTGTTGCAGTTCATCCAGGCTGTCTCTAAATGTCTGCCATTGCCCATCCACAGTCAACCCCTTAGGGTCCTCTGGGGGATGGGACATGTGCTGTGTGAGGGTCCTCTGGGAGATGGGACGTCTGCTGTGTGAGGATCCTCCGGGAGTTGGGACATGGTCTGTGTGAGCGCCTCCGGGAGATGGGACATGTGCTGTGTGAGCGCCTCCGGGAGATGGGACATGTGCTGTGTGAGGTTAATCCGGGAGATGTGACATGTGCTGTGTGAGCCACTCCAGGAGATGGGACATGTGCTGTGTGAGGGTCCTCCGGGAGATGGGACATGTGCTGTGTGGAGGTCCTCCGGGAGATGGGACATGTGCTATGCGAGGGCCTCCGGGAGATGGGACATGTGCTGTGTGAGCCACTCCGGGAGATCGGACATGTGCTGTGTGAGCGTCCGCCGGGAGATGGGACATGTGCTGTGTGAGGGGCCTCCGGGGGATAGAAACATAAAAGCTATGTAAAGAGTAGGCCATTCGGCCCTTCGATTCCGCACCACCATTCAATATGATCATGGCTGATCATGCAACCTCAGTACCCCACTCCTGTCTTCTCCCCTTACACCCTAATCCCATTAGCCATAAGGGTCACATTTAACTCCCTTTTGAATATATCCAATGAACTGGACTCAACAACTTTCTGTGGTAGAGAATTCCATAGGTTCACCACTATCTGGTTGAAAAGGTTTCTCCTCACCTCAGTCCTAAATGGCTTACCCCTTATCCTTAGACTGTGACCCCTGGTTCTGGACTTCCCCAACAGTGGGAACATTCTTCCTGCATCTAACCTGTCCAATCCCCTCAGAATTTTATATGCTTCTATGAGATCCCCTCTCATTCTTCTAAATTCCAGTGAATATAAACCTAGTCTTTCTTCATATGTCAGTCCTGCCATCTCTGGAATCAGTCTGGTGAACCGTCGCTGCACTCCCTCAACAGCAAGAATGTCCTTCCTCAGATTAGGAGACCAAAACTGCACACAATATTCAAGGTGTGGTCTCACCAAGGCCCTGTGCAACTGCAGCAAGACCTCCTTGCTCCTATACTCAAATCCTCTCGCTATGAAAGCCAACATGCCATTTGCTTTCTTTACTGCCTGCTGTACCTGCATGCCTACTTTCAATGACTGATGTACCATGACACCCAGGTCTCGTTGCACCTTCCCTTTCAATAATCTGTCACCATTCAGTTAATATTCTGCCTTCCTGTTTTTGCCACCTCACACTTAACCACATTATACTGCATCTGCCATGCATCTGCCCATTCACCTAACCTGTCCAAGTCACCCAGCAGCCTCTTACTATCCTCCTCACAGCTCACACTGCCACCCAGCTTAGTGTCATCTGCAAACTTGGAGATTCAATTCCTTCGTCTAAATCATTCATATATATTGTAAATAGCTGGGGTCCCAGCACTGAACCTTGCAGTACCCCACTAGTCACTGCCTGCCATTCTGAAAAGGACCCGTTTATTTCTACTCTTTGCTTCCTGTTTACCAACCAGTTCTCTATCCACATCAATACATTACCCCCAATCCCATGTGCCTTAATTTTACGCACTAATCTCTTGTGTGGGACCTTGTCAAAAGCCTTTTGAAAGTCCAAATACACCACATCCACTGGTTCTCCCTTATCCACTCTACTAGTTACATCCTCAAAAAATGGCCTTCATAGCTAGGGGATTTGAGTATAGAAGCAGGGAGATCTTACTGCAGTTGTACAGGGCCTTGGTGAGGCCTCACCTGGAATATTGTGTTCAGTTTTGGTCTCCTAATCTGAGGAAAGACGTTCTTGCTATTGAGGGAGTGCAGCGAAGATTCACCAGACTGATTCCCGGGATGGCGGGACTGACATATGAGGAGAGACTGGATCAACTGGGCCTTTATACACTGGAGTTTAGAAGGATGAGATGGGACCTCATAGAAACATATCAGATTCTGACAGGACTGGACAGGTTAGATGTGGGAAGAATGTTCCCAATGAAGGGGAAGTCCAGAATCAGGGGACACAGACTTAGGATAAGGGGTAGACCATTTAAGCATCCACTATTTTTAGGGCCACTTCCTTAAGTACTCTGGGATGCAGAGTATCAAGCCCCGGTGATTTATCGGCCTTCAAACCCATCAATTTCTCTAACCCCATTTTCCGCTTTATAAGGATATCCTTCAGTTCCTCCTTCTCACTCGACCCTCGGTCCCCAAGTATTTCCGGAAGGTTATTTGTGCCTTCCTTCATGAAAACAGAACCAAAGTATTTGTTTAACTGGTCCGCCATTTCTTTGTTCCCCATTATGAATTCACCTGAATCTGACTGCAAGGGACCTACGTTTGTTTTCACTAATCTTTGTCTCTTCACATATTTATAGAAGCTTTTGCAGTCAGTTTTTATGTTCCTAGCCAGCTTCCTCTCATACTCTATTTCCGCTTCCTAATTAAACCCTTTGTCCTCCTCTGCTGTATTACAAAACTCTCCCAAGTCCTCAGGTTTGCTGCTTTTTCTGGCCAATTTATATGCCTCTCCCTTGGATTTAACACTATCCTTAATTTCCCTTGTTAGCCACGGTTGAGCCACCTTCCCCGTTTTATTTTTACTCCAGACAGGGATGTACAATTGTTGAAGTTCATCCATGTGATCTTTAAATGTTTGCCATTGCCTAGCCACCGTCAACCCTTTAAGTATCACTCGCCAGTCTATTCTAGCCAATTCATGTCTCATACCATCGAAGTTACCTTTCCCCAAGTTCAGGACCCTAGTCTCTGAATTAACTGTGCCACTCTCCATCTTAATAAAGAATTCTACCATATTATGGTCACTCTTCCACAATGGGCCTTGCACAACAAGATTGTTAATTAGTCCCTTCTCATTACACATCACCCAGTCTAGGATGGCCAGCCCTCTAGTTGGTTCCTCGACATATTGGTCTAGAAAACCATCCCTAATACACTCCAGGAAATCCTCCTCCACTGCATTGCTACCAGTTTGGTTAGCCCAGTCAATATGTAGATTAAATTCGCCCATGATAACTGCTGTACCTTTGTGGCACACATCCCTAATTTTTTTGCTTGATGCTGTCCCCATCCTCATTACTACTGTTTGGTGGTCTGTACACAACTCCCACTAGCGTTTTCTGCCCTTTGGTATTCTGTAGCTCCACCATACAGATTCCACATCATCCAGGCTAATGTCCCTCCTTACTATTGCATTAATTTCCTCTTTAACCAGCAACACCACCCCGCCTCCATTTACTCTCTGTCTATCCTTCCTAAATGTTGAATACCCCTGGATGTTGAGTTCCCAGCCTTGGTCACCCTGGAGTCATGTCTCCGTGATGCCAATTACATCATATCCGTTAACTGCTATCTGCGTAGTTAATTTGTCCACCTTATTCCGAATACTCCTCGCATTGAGGCACAGAGCCTTCAGGCTTGTCTTTTTCATACTCTTTGCCCCTTTAGGATTTTGCTGTAATGTGGCCCTTTTTGCTTTGGGTTTCTCTGCCCTCCACTTTTACTTTTCTTCTTTCTATCTTTTGCTTCTGCCCCCATTCTACTTCCCTCTGTCTTCCTTCATAGGGACATTGGTTCGGGTCCTGCCCAGTGCAGACTATCTGGTTTGCACTGGTACCACCGCCCCCAGAACCAGTTCCAATGTCCCAGGAACTTGAATTCCTCCCTCTTGCACCACTCCTCAAGCCACGTATTCATCTGAGTTATCCTGCCATTCCTACTCTGACTAGCACGTGGCACTGGTAGCAATCCTGAGATTACTATTTTTGAGGTCTTACTTTTTAAATTTAGCTCCTAGCTCCCTAAATTCGTTTTGTAGGACCTCATCCCATTTTTCACCTGTATCGTTGGTACCTAGATGCACCACGACAACTGGCTGTTTACCCTCCCCCTTCAAAATGTCCTGCACCCGCTCCGAGACATCTTTGACCCTTGCACCAGGGAGGCAACATACCATCCTGGAGTCTCTGTTGCGGCCGCAGAAACGTCTATCTATTCCCCTTACAATTGAATCCCCTATCACTATCGCTCTCCCACTCTTTTTCCTGCCCTCCTATGCAGCAGAGCCACCCACGGTGCCATGGACTTGGCTGCTGCTGCTCTCCCCTGATGAGTCATCCCCCTCAACAGTACCCAATGCGGTGTATGTGTTTTGCAGGGGGATGACCGCAGGGGACCCCTGCCCTATCTTCCTTGCACTGCTCTTCCTGTTGGTCACCCATTTACTATCTGGCTGAGTACCCTTAATCTTTGGCAAGACCAACTCACTAAACGTGCTATTCACGTCATTCTCAGCATCGTGGATGCTCCAGAGTGAATCCACCCACAGCTCCAGTGCCGCAATGCGGTCTGTCAGGAACTGCAGCAGAATACACTTCCCGCACATGTAGTTGTCAGGGAGACTGGAAGCGTCCCTGACTTCCCACATAGTACAGGAGGAGCATAACACGTGTCTGAGCTTTCCTGCCATGACTTAACCCCTAGATTAACTTAATTTGACAACAATAATGCCAAAGGTTACTTACTGATAAAGAAAAAGAAAAACTACTCACCAATCACCAGCCAATCACTTACCCCCTTGGCTGTGACATCACCTTTTGATTTCTTTCGACTTCTTTTGCCTCCCTGCTGCAACTGCACCAAGCTCGCCTCCTCCTCCGAACACCCGACGCTGCTCTGCCGACGCTGGGCCTTTATAGGCCTCCCCCGGACTCCTGCATCGTCTCGTCCTCCGAACTCCCGACGCTGGGCCTTTATAGGCCTCCCCCGGACTCCTGCACTGCCTCCTCCTCCGAACTCCATAGGAACTGATCCAGATTCCATGGAATGTTGGAAAATGACCACCAATGCATCTACTATTTCAAGGGCTTCCTTAAGTACTCTGAGAAGATGACGATCAGGCCCTGGGAATTTATCGGCCTTCAATCTCATCAATTTCCCCAACACCATTTTCTGACTAATAAGGATTTCCCTCAGTTCCTCCTTCTCACTAGACCCTCAGTCCCCTAGTATTTTCGGGAGGTTATTTGTGTCTTCCTTGGGGGGGGGGGGGGGGGGTGAGGGGGGAGGGGCAAGGGGGGCTGGCGGGAGGGAGGCCGATTGTGGTAGTTGTGCTAAAGATCGGCACTGTTCCAACACGGACATTGCCCGCACAAACAGCCCCCTGTTCCCTGGGGTCATTGCCGTGAAAGAGATGCGATGCAAAAGAGAACATTACCAAACAAAAAGGTTGGGAGCAGGTCTCCTGTCGGTGAAGGGCACGGCTTCAATGCATCCCGAGGAGGTAAGGGAAGGAATTGGTGTGTTCTGTCGAGTAATGATCAACAGATGGTGGGGTCAGGAGCGGGTGATGGAACAGATTCTGGATGGAGCAATGATAACAACTTATATTTATATAGTGCTTTTAATGTAATAAAACGTCCCCAGGCCCTTCACAGGAGAGTTAAAGGACAAAACAAATTCATTCGACACCAAGCCACATAAGAAGAAATTACGACAGATGATCAAAGGAGGAAATAGCAGAGGCCTTGACCATAATTTTCCAGTCCACTTTGGATCTGGGCATGGTGCCGGAGGATTGGAGGACTGCTAATGTAGTACCCTTGTTTAAGAAGGGAGAAAGGGATAGGCTGAGTAATTACAGGCCTGTCAGCCTAACCTCAGTGGTGGGAAAATTATTGGAAAAAATCCTGAAAGACAGGATAATTCTGTATTTGGAAAGGCAGGGATTAATTAGGGACAGTCAGCACGGATTTGTTAAGGGAAGATCGTGTCTGACTAACCTGATTGAATTTTTTGAGGAGGTAACCAAGAGGGTCGATGAGGGTAGTGCGTACGATGCAGTATATATGAACTTTAGCAAAGCTTTTGATAAGGTCCCACATGGTAGACTGGTCATGAAGGTTAAAGTCCATGGGATTTTAGTCCAAAATGGCAAGTTGGATCCAAAATTAGCGTGGAGGTAGGAAGCAAAGGGTAATGGTTGATGGATGTTTTTGTGACTGGAAGGATGTTTCCAGTGGGGTTCCGCAGGGCTCAGTACTGGGATCCTTGCTTTTTGTGGTATATATCAATGATTTAGATTTGAATATAGGGAGTATGATTAAGAAGTTTGCAGACGACACTAAAATTGGCTGTGTGGTTGATAATGAAGAGGAAAGTCATGGGCTGCAGGAGGATATCAATCTACTGGTCAGGTGGGCAGAGCAGTGGCAAATGGAATTTAATTCAGAGAAGTGTGAGGTGATGCACTTTGGGAGGGCTAATAAGGAAAGGGTATACACATTAAGTGGTAGGCCATTTAATAGTGTAGATGAACAAAGGGACCTTGGAGTGCTTGTCCACAGATCCCTGAAAGTAGCAGGCCAGGTGGATAAGGTGGTTAAGAAGGCATACGGAATGCTTGCCTTTATTGGCCGAGGCATAGAATATATGAGCAGGGAAGTTATGCTTAAATTGTATAACACTTTGGTTAGGCCACAGCTGGAGTACTGCGTGCAGTTCTGGTCGTCGTATTATAGGAAGGACGTGATTGCACTAGAGAGGGTGCAGAAGAGATTTACTAGGATACTGCCCGGAATGGAGAATGTTAGTTATGAGGACAGATTGGATAGGCTGAGCTTGTTCTCATTGGAACAGAGGAGGTTGAGAGGAGACCTCATTGAGGTGTACAAAATATTGAGGGACTTGGACATAGTGGATAGTAAGGGTCTATTTCCATTGGCGGAGGGGTCTATTACGAGGGTCATAGTTTTAAGGTGGTTGGTGGAAGATTTAGAGGGGCTTCTTTACGCAGAGGGTTGTGGGGATCTGGAACTCGCTGCCTGGAAGAGTGGTGGATGCAGAAACCCTCACCACTTTTAAGAGATAGTTGGATGGGCACTTAAAGTACAGTAACCTGCAGGGTTACGGACCTAGAGCTGGTAATTGGGATTAGACTGGATGACCATCTGTTGGCCAGCGCAGATATAATGGTAAGTACTGCAGGGAATAGAATACGGCCAGGGTGATCTCCTGGACTAGTTTCGATCACCTGGATGGGTCGGAGAGGAATTTTCACAGATTTTTTCTCCCTAAATTGGCCTTGGTTTTTAATCTGGTTTTTGCCTCTCCAAGGAGATCACATGGCTCCGGTTGGGGTGGAGTGTAGAATGTTTCAGTATAGGGGGTTCGCAGTTGTGTGAGGCAACTGGTTGGGCTGGGTGCTCTTTACCATTCCGTCATTGTTCATAGGCTTACATGTAACCTTTAGGGCTGCTGACCAAGGGCCGTGTGGCTCTGTGTCGGCCGGCGTGGACACGATGGGACGGAATGTTCTCCTCCTGCGCTGTAAATTTCTATGTTTGTATGTATGTTTTAAGGAGTGCCTTAAAGGAGTACAGAGAGGTAGAGAAGCAGAGAGGTTTAGGGAGGGTGTTCCACAGTTTGGGTCCAGGCAGCTGAAGGCACGGCCACCGATGGTGGAGCGATTATAATCAGGGATGCTCAAGAGGGCAGAATTTGAGGAGTCCAGACATCTCGTGGGGGGGGGGGGGGGGTGGGGCGGGGCGGGGGGGGGGTTAAGGCTGAATGGGATTATAGAGATAGGGAGGGGCGAGGCCATGGAGGGATTTGTAAACGAGGATGAGAATTTTGAAATCGAGGCGTAACTTAACCAGGAGCCAATGTAGGTCAACGAGCACAGGGGTGATGGGTGAGCGGGACTCGGTGCGAGTTAGGACAAGGGCTGCTGAGTTTTGGCTGACCTCAAGTTTATGTAGGGTCGAATGTGGGAGGCCAGCCAGGAGGGCTGGAGTAGGTCAAGTCGAGAAGGAACAAAGGCATGTATAAGGGCTTCAGCAGCAGTTGAGCTGAGGTGGGGCGGAGGTGGGCGATGTTACGGAGGTGGAAATTCGTGGTTTTAGTTATGCTGCACATGTGTGGCTGGAAGCTCATTTCAGGGTCAAATATGACACCTAGGTTGCAAACAGTCTGGTTTAGTCTCGGATAGATGATAGGGAGAGGGATAGAGTCAGTGGCTAGGGAACGGACTTTGTGGCAGGGACCAAAGACAATGACTTCGTCTTCCCAACATTTAATTTGGAAAAAATTCTGCTCATCCAGTACTGGATGTCGGACAATTTGTAGACCATGAGGAGCTGAGGTAGAGCTGGGTGTACATGTGGAAACTGACTCCGTGTTTTCGGATGATATCACCAAGGGGCAACATGTAGATGAGAAATAGGAGGGGCTAAGGATAGATCCTTGGGGGACACCAGAGGTAACGATGCAGGAGTGGGAAGAGAACCCATTACAGGAGATTCTCTGACTACGATTAGAGAGATAAGAATGGAACCAGGTGAGTGCAATCCCACCCAGCTGGTCGATGGTGGAGAGGCGTTGGAGGAGGATGGAGTGGTCAACCGTGTCAAAGGCTGCAGACAGGTCCAGGAGGGACGAGGAGGGATAGTTTACCTTTGTCACAGTCACAAAGGATGTCAGTTGTGACTTTGATTTGAGCCGTTTCGATACTGTGGCAGGGGCGGGGACCAGATGGGAGGGATTCAAAACATGGAATTCTGGGAAAGGTGGGCACGGATTTGGGAGGCAACAACACATTCAAGGACTTGAGAGGAAAGGGAGGTTGGAGATGGGCGGTCGCTAGCAAGCACAGTGGGGTCAAGGGTGGGTTTTTTGAGGAAGGGGTGATGACGACAGATTTGGGAGAGGGGCACAGTACCTGAGGAGAGAGAACCGTTAACAATGTCGGCTAACATGGGAGCCAGAAAAGGAAGTTGGGTAGTCAGCAGTTTGGTGGGAATAGGGTCAAGGGAGCAGGAAGTGGGTCTCATGGACACGATGAGCTCGGAGAGGTCAAGAGGGGAGATCAGAGAGAAACTGGAGAAAGATGTGAGTTTAGGGCTTGGGCAGGTGGGAGCCTCAGAGGAAGTTTGGCCCGGTGGGCGAGGGGATGGAAGGCAGCTGATGGTCTCAAAGATTGAGACAAAGAAGTCCATGAGCTTCTCACACTTGTTATTGGAGGGGAGTGTGGTGGAGACAGGGGAGAGGGGTTTAAGACGATTAGCAGTAGAGAATAGTATCCGGGGGTTATCTTTGCATTCCAGAATGACCCTGGAATAGTGAGCAGTTTTGGCAGGCAGCAGTAAAACCCGATAATGCTTTGATGTGCTGAATCCGGGCGTCGCTGGCAAGGCCGGCATTTATTGCCCATCCCGAATGGGCATGGAGAAGGTGTTGGTGAGCCGCCGCCTTCAATACAACCGAGGGCAATGAAGAGTCAATCACGTGGCAAATCTCAAAATATAACTTTTTTCTAAAACATTTAATGAACTTCAATTTCAATTAATTTTAAATATGTGATGTGTTTTTTAAATTTATTATCTTGTGTTTCTTGTTTTAGGACGGTTTTTTCATTGATAGTGAAAATGGAGTTCCCATTATCAATGAGAATACTACCCTGTGATTGGTGGTCCAGGCCCACGTGACTCCAGCATTATCATACACACAGAGAAGTCATCTTCCCGCACGCTGCGCATGGAATGAAGGCCTCCATCACCACCTGGTATTTTCCCAGGTCAGAAGACACCCCCCGCCCTCCCCCCTCCGCCCACCTCTCCCCCCACATTCTTCCCCATGCCCCCCCACCCTCCTGCTCCTCCCCCCTCCTCCTCCCCCCCCCACCCTCGGTACAGGACATTCCTCTCCCCACCCCCCCTCCCTCTCCTCCCCCCTCCTTCTTCCGCCCTCCCCCCACTCTTTCCCCTCCCCTCCCCCCTCCTTCTTCCCCCCTCCCCCACTCTTTCCCCCTCCCCCTCTCCCTCCCTCTCCCCTTCCCCGCTGCCCCCTCTCTCCCCCATACTCCGCTCTCCTTCTCTCCTCTCTGCCCCCGTTCTCTCTCATCCCCCTTCACCTCACCCACCAGCCCCCTCTACTCCACTCCACCCCCCCTCCCCTCCCCCACCAGCCCCCTCCCACTCCCGCTCCCCCTCCACACCACCCCCCTCCCCTCCCCTTCCCCACCAGGTACAGGGCATTCCTCCCCACCCCAGGTACAGTACACCCCTCCCCTTCTGAACTTCCTTCACCAGGACCCCCAGTGCCCTGTCAGAGAAGCTGCGCGCCCTCAGACTCAGCCCCTGAGCCACCCTGCAATGTGCCAGCGCAGTCTGCTCCTCCAGTGGCAGTGGGTGAATGGTGCCCACCAAAATACATCCAGCTCCAGTGATGAAACTGCAGGTTTCTGTCTTAACACCTCCAGGAAAGTTCAAATGACGGTAATCAGGAATTAGGTACAAAATTGTGTGCTAAAACCAGACTTTCAAATAGTGAAGTAGAGTTGAGAAGAGGTGAGGGGAGGGGTAGAGTTCAGAGGGAAGGGGAGGGGAGGGCTCGAGCTCAGGAGAGGGACAGATCTCACAGCGCTCCCCTGAACTCGATCCCTAACTCTCCATATCATGACGTTCCCGACAAGCTCCCACTCGATTTGACCGAAGACTGACAAAGGTACTGTACCCAGAGGATCCTGCTGGTTGGCCTGGCCGTTATCGCAGGCGATGACCTCATCGAGCTCGGAGTTGCTGCTGGAGCCGCCATCGCTGGAACTGCCGATCCACTGCGGAGTGCACTTCCTGCGGATCACAGCCTCTCGCGCCCGCCGCACGCGCTGCATCTGCTCCTTCTGTTTCTGCGTCCGCTGGCACTTCTTCATCCGCGGCAGCTTTCGGGAGGACGTGTTCACCCATTTCACACTGGCGCCAGACTGACTGGACTTCGCAAGCCGGGCCCTGGAGGATGAAGCCGGCCCAGCCCGGCAGCTTTGCTGCTGCTCCTCTCCATCCCTCGGTGACAGGCTGGCGTCTGGGGGCCTGGGGACAGAGGGTAACAATCACATCGCAATACCATTCAAACCGCCACCAGTAGGGGCAACATGGAGCCGGCACAGCCCCAGCATGGAGCATGGCAACACCTGCTCCCTGATCGAGACACAGCACATAGAGAAACATGTTAATGGGCAGAGGACGGGGTGAGGTGGGGGAGGGGGGGCCAGAAGGCGAGAGACTGGGGGGGGGGGGCCAGAGGGCGAGAGAGAGAGAGAGACGGGGGCGAGAGAGAGAGAGACGGGGGCGAGAGAGAGAGAGAGAGAGCAAGAGAGAGACGGGGGCGAGAGAGAGACGGGGGCGAGAGAGAGAGAGAGAGACGGGGGCGAGAGACAGAGGCGAGAGACAGAGAGAGACGAGAGCGAGAGAGAGAGAGAGAGAGAGAGACGGGGGCGAGAGAGAGAGAGAGAGAGAGAGAGACGG